>NW_027505948.1:0-115572 GCF_021521415.1 Bidens hawaiensis | reverse complement strand
AAGTATAGCTTATAATAATAATAGTCATAAAATGTCGTTGTAGTATAGTGTTAAGTATTCTCGCCTGTCACCCGGTGACCCGGGTTTGATCCCCGGCAACGGCGTGTATTTATTTATAAACTCTTTTTTTGTTTTCTTTTAGCTCTTGAACCATACGGTTTGAACTTTTATCACTCACTTATTTATGTTGTTTTTATGAGTAAACTTAAATAAAAAATGCCAGAAGGAATTTATATCACACATATTTAAGGCATATATGTATATATGTTTGAACTCTCGGGTGGACAAAAGTAAAATTGAACTAATTTTGACGTTATTTTACTAATCTCGTGAAAATAACGTTAAAAGTGGCAGAAGGTTAATCAGGCATCATGTGGTGGCGTTGATAGCCGAAAGACAAGGGCACATGTACCAATCAGCCGGTGTCCTGATGATTGAGTGCTATGTGCCTTATGTCCAAGGCTTGATGCAAAACTACTATCGAGCGGGGGTCTCACCGGAAGCAGCTCTCTATCCCTATGAGACAGAGGTAAGGCTGTCTACATCTTACCCTCCTCAGGCCCTACCATAGCATTGCTATTGGTTGGATATACTGAGTACGATGATGATGATGATGATATTTAAGGCAAGCAAATCAAGATTAGATGGAATTCGTTCAAAATAAAAGAAGTGAACATCATGGTTTGACGAGTGATTTTGGATCGATTGCCTACTAGATGGAATCTTAGTCATCATGCGATTGATAGTCAGACAATCTTATGCCACGCACGTGGAACGAGTGTTGAAGACAATAGACATGTTTTTGGTTCGTGCGATATTGCTTCGAGGTCGTGGAGTCTAGTCGGCGAACAGGTTGAACACCGATTTTTGGCTGTGGTTAGGCCTAAAACTTTTAAGGACTAAATGTGTTATAACTATAATTTTACATTAATAGAGATTTGATGATAACATTATGTTAGTTACACAGTTATACTAAAGTTCGTTAACACTTAGTGAAAGAGAAATAAGTTTGTAAAGAACAACTATTTCACTAATTCAACTCTACTCGTAGACATATGATCATGTGTTAGTTATGATATATAGATAATAAATAAATACCTGCAGCTCAAGATGCATATAAATATGTGCTCTAGATAAAATAATTATACAAGTGCTTGTATCATGATAAATCAAACTGATTCCGATCAAATAATAGTAATATAATTTACAATTGATGTAGAACATATATTGAGATCCTTTTGGACGTGTCATAAACTTATTCTTTAATTTTTATCTTTTAACTGCTATAAATTTATTATTTTATATTTTAATAAAGTCATATCTTATTCTTTTAAAGTCACATCTTATTCTTTTATATTCTATAAAGTGTGAATCATAATTGTTATGTGGGTTGAAGGTTTTGCGATTAAATTCTATTTCTATTTTCACTTCATGTCAATTTGTAAACTTGGTGTGGAATATGATTAGCTCATGGTGCAAGATTTCTCTGATTTATGTATTTTTGGTTCAGGAATTACCTACGCTACACTCAAGGGTGGACCTACTGCTATCATGCGGAGGATCGACCGACCCCTATGGAAAAATAAAATTTAGTTGCATATATATGTTAAAATCCTAATAACTAATGTGAAATTTAGACACCGACTCCTATAAGATATTGGAAAAAGGAAAAAAAAACATAGCTGAAGAAGGTGAGGAAAGTAAAGATTGATCTTCAGATGCTTTTCCGGCCAACATTACAAGATGATAACCAGGAAAGAGTAAAAAAAGAATATTAAGGATATAAGGGTTTATACTACTGACTATTCTTTCTTATATTATGTGCGGTTGACGATGAAGAAAGTACAACAATTTTCTACTACCCTAGCTATAAAGTTGTTATCTAGTTTTTTCAATCCCTATTACATGAATATTGTTATATTATACTGTTTAATTATTATATAAAATAACACTCTTTATTTACTTTATTTGATTTATAAATATATTTGTATTTCAAATTGATTTCTTTTATAGTTTATATAATCATGGTTTTGACCTGATTTGAACTGGACTGAAAAGAATTGATATATCGATTTGACACGACCCAAGCGGTCAAACCAGACCAAAAAAAATATATACCGATACTCAGCTTAGTATCGAAAAAAATTCGACTCCTATAAGAAAATTTTTTAGGTCCGTCACTAGCTACACTCATCGGCTTTGCTTTGCAAAAAAAATGAAAAAAGTATTGAATGGTAATATGGTATTATCATGATAGCCTGTTGGTGCTTTTTGAATACACGCAATAAGTCTGTTTTCCAAAAAAATTAGACGGACTTCAAGGTGGTGAAGTTAAATCCTTAAGGTATCTTTGGATATAAAATAGGTTTTTCGTTTAACTCCTTACGTGAAGGGATGGGTGTAATTTTGTTTCCCAATTGCGTTTTGTTGGTCTTACGGTCCTGAAACGTCTTGATAGGGGTGGTGTTCGTTTTAATTAAAGTTACCCGCTGAAAACAAATAAATAAATTGATATGATTGATTAAAAATCCAAATTCTCTTTTATCATTTAAACCTTAACAAATAAATAACTAAAAATTCAAAACTAATATCAGAGTATCAGATTGTTCTGCCGCCAAACCATTTCACCATCGGCACGAACTCATCACCCATTTTCACCTTCAAATTCAGTAAACCAAACCCACATTAATCATTACCCACAAAGCAAAGTTAGCCAATTTCATTTAATCTTCCCTCAATTCACTTATTAAACAGTAGTTTTCTTCTCACCCACCAAGTGTTCGACGAAATGCCCCTGAGACTATTATAACTTTATTCCATAATGTTGGTAAGGAAACTTAGATGTTGCAGCTTAAACCTTCTGTATGCTGCTAGATTACCAAGATACCCGACAACCCGGCTGCTAGAATATCAAGATTTCACTATGGCATTTCATCAAACAGTTGATGTGCTACCCAAAATCAATCTTTTTGCAGCCCACCCATGTCAATCTTTTTCAATCCTGGTTCAGGCTAGAGACCTCGGTAAGCTAAGTGAAGAACTACAAACGGCGCTTGACGAATACAGGCTTAATGATGCGTGGAAATTACACGAACAGCACATGAACATGGACGGTTTTCCGAGAAAGTTGATCGTCAACAAAGTTATTGCGACTTTTGCGCAAAGTCTAGAGCGTGAATGGCTCGATCGGGCGTATGGTTTAGTGGAAAAAGCGCTTAATAATCACAAGCAAAACTTACTAGAAAAGGAAACTTTGATATATCTTTCGTTATGTCTTGCGAAACACGGTTCGGTTGTGAATGCAGCGACTGTTTTGAGAAAACTGGTGGAAACCGAGCAGTTTCCGCCAGTGAATACATGGGCTGCAATATTAGCTCACATGTCACAAACTTCTCCTGGTGCTTACCTGGCAGCTGAGTTGGCGCTCGAGATTGGTTTTATGTTCCAAGACGGGAGAGTGGACCCGCGTAAAAAGAGTAATGCGCATTTGATTGCTATGAAGCCTAACATAACCGCTGTCAACATTGCTTTGGCGGGTTGTCTTCTCTTTGATGTTAATAGGAAAGCTGAAGAGATTTTGGATATGATACCGCGAATCGGTGTGAAAACCGATGTCACGTTGTTGATCTTGATGGGTCATTTGCATGAACGGAATGGAAGACGAGAAGAGCTTAGAAAGCTTAAGAGATATGTTGATGAAGCGCATGATTTGAGTGATAATCAGTTTAGAGAGTTTTATAACTGTTTACTTTCTTGCCATTTGAAATTTGGTGATTTAGATTCTGCGTCGCGTATGGTGATTGAAATGATTCGGAAGGCGAAAAAAGCTCAAAACTCTCTTGGGTTGTCCACTTTTATGTATGATGTTATAAAAACAGACAAAGCAGAGTCTGAAAAGATTTTGACCGATGAAAAGTCAACTGATGCGTTGACTTATGAAGACTTTCGTGTTGACTGGAAGTTTGTAAAACTTGAAGCAGAGGCTAAAGAGCTACTTAGTACGTTAATAAAAAAGTTTCAAACACGATTAGAACTTATCACAACCGAACGTGGCATTCTCAAACCGACAGATACGATGTTTGTGAAACTAGTGAAAGGTTACTTGGAATCCAATAAAATAAAGGAGCTCGTTGAGTTTCTAGTCAAGGTGGAAAAAGAAGATTCGCCCGTTTCACTCGATAGCTCGCCTTTGGTTCAAGTAATCAACACATGCATTTCTCTTGGATGGTTGGATCAGGCACACGATCTTCTTGACGAGATGCGCATGTGTGGTGTCAAAACAGGATCTTCTGTGTATTCATCTCTTCTAAAGGCGTATTGTAAAGAAAACAGGTCAGCAGAAGTCAAATCACTTGTTAAAGATGCACGTAGAGCCGGGATCCAGCTAGACGCAAGCTCCTATGAGGCAATGATCGAGTCCCGTGTGGTCGATAAAGATACTCAAGGGGCTTTAAATCTGTTTAAAGAAATGAAAGAAGCTAAACTAGAGAAATCTGGTCAACAAGAGTTTGAAAATCTGGTCAACGGGTGTGTCGGAAGTGGTGAAGCTAAGTTAATGGCGAAACTTTTACAGGAAATCAAAGACGGTCAACCTGTTGACTGTGGCGTTCATGATTGGAACAATGTGATTCACTTTTTTTGTAGGAAACGGTTAATGCAAGATGCGGAAAAGGCTCTTAAAAAGATGAGAAGCTTAGGGCATGCCCCAAATGCTCAAACGTTTCATTCATTGGTGACGGGTTATGCTGCGGTTGGCGGGAAGTATACCGAGGTTACCGAACTTTGGGGTGAGATGAAGGTTCTTGCTTTTTATCATGGGATGAAGTTTGATCAAGAATTATTGGATTCTGTACTTTATACGTTTGTCAGGGGCGGTTTTTTTATTCGGGCTAATGAAGTTGTGGAGATGATGGAAAAGGGGAAAATGTTTGTGGATAAGTATAAATACCGAACGCTTTTTCTGAAGTATCATAAAACATTTTGTAAAGGGAAGGCTCCCAAGGTTCAGACAGAGTCACAGTTAAACAGGAGGGAGGCTGCATTGACCTTTAAGAAATGGGTCGGGTTGTTTTGAGGAGTATTTGCGCTTATTTTTTCAACCCGTGGATCATGTGGACCTTGCGCAATCCAATTAAAGATTTGGATGTGATAGCCTGGTATGTGTTTGTAAACCTCATGTAGTCATAAATATGATTTTATTATATTTATTTTACAGTACAAAGTGGATTTTGTAGGAAAACAGAAAAGGGGGGGGGGGGGGGTTGAGAGAGAGGGGCTGGGTGACTCTTTTACGTTATTCTGATCTTAATTGTCAAAACCATTTCTATCATTCATAACAAAGCATGATTCTGTTTTCTAGTTTATCTATTTCATCATATTGTTTCTCTGTTTTTAAGAGATGTTGATTGGTATTACGGTTGTATACAAGCTGTGCTCAAGCTTCGCTCGTGTCGTGAGCAGTATTTAATTAATTATTATCATAGTTATCAAAGGCGTTACGCGCGAAAAAAAAAGCGCACTTAAATAAAAAAATATTTGAAATTTATTATGTATTAGAAAAATAATACTGTTCTTCACATAAAATAAACAAAAACTATTATGTAACATTTAGTACCAAGAGTTCTAAAAGAGTCAAGAATCGCATGTAATTCCAAAACTTGAATAACAAAATATTCAAAGTAAAGTCCCAAAGTTTCAATACTAAAATGTTCAAAACATGAAAACCAAAAGTTCAAAAGGTAATAAATAGTAAAGGTTCAAATGATCATTGTTCTTGATCCGTCATCAATAATTCAATACCAATAGAGGTGTCGTCAACTTCAAGAAGCGAGGGCCTAGGAACTAGAAGTGCATATCATAATTGTATATTAAAAATTTGGGCTTTTAGTGAGTTGGTCTTGAGTGGCTTACGAGCGGTCCTTCTCGATTACACTCTACACCCTGAATTGGTAATGGTATGTTACTTGGTAATCCAATATTTAGAGGTCAGGCAGGCTGGGTAACGGGTCTAGTTATTGATGCAGGTTAGGTTTCTTAATGATTATTTATCGAATCTAACATTATATCATCTTCGGCATTACAACATAACTATTTTTTTGTTAAAAAACCAAATCAAACACAAGTACAAAATTTTTGAAACCACAAATTGAATTCCTCTAGGACAGATTAATGGGAAAGCCTATGGAGAATTAGTAAGTCTGTTAGAAATCAATTTCAGACCACTAGTAATTGTGGCAAAAGACGGTCTGTATTCCGGGTCTTCATCCCACGAGAGTTGAATCAGTTCAATAAGATCTTCAATATTCTCTTCATGCTTTGGTAGTGCTGGCCTTATCTTCCCTTCACCAACTTCCAATGCAATCTGCTCATCATTAAACACAAATGCACACCAACTGATGTTAAGAGTCCTATGTGAATACCAAACTAGTGTGTAGTTAGGGTCGTTCAAAAAGCTCATAGCTAGCTCGAAATTGGCTCATTTGTAAATGAGCCAAGCCAAGCCGAGCCGAGCCGAGCCTGAGCCGGCTAGGTCTGTAACCAAATTGAACCCAAGCCAAGTTGAGCCGAGTTCTTGGTTTGCTCGAAATCGGCTCATTTGTAAATGAGCGAGTCTGAGCCAAGTTAAGTTGGGCTCGTTGGCTCACTTGTTAGGCCCGTTAGCTCGTTTAGTTACAACCCAATTTTTAATGTATGTATAAGAATTTTTTATGTATGGAAATATAAGTTTGGATCTTTATGTTTGTTGTGAGTTTTAGTTGCAATGTGCTTATAGACGCCAGGAGTTGTGCTACAGAATACAGTGATTGGTAATTAACCCAAAAATTTAATATATATAAATTATAACACAAAATCATAACCCAAATTTTAATATACATAAATTATAAGTCATATAGTTTGTATATTCTGCATTATGTATGTGTTAAAAGTATTATATTTTGTTTTTATGTATGTCAATATTTGTAAAAAAAAACCTTCAAAATTTTATAACTGAATGAGGTGGCTCGAGCTTTTGACGAGCCGAGCTCGAGCCCAACATTTTGCTCGGTTCAGTCTGTAAACCAACCAAGCCCGAGCTCACCCTGGCTCGACTCTGCTCATTTTCAACCCTATTTGTAGTGTGTTTTAGTTTGTTAACCTTGGAGGGACCATAATCAGTCTCGATGTAGGGGTATTCGCCCGTTAGAAGCTCATTAAGTATGACCGCGAAACTATAAACGTCACATTTTTCATCATACGGCTCGCTCCGGATCACTTCTGGAGCCATGTATACATATGTCCCTGTTTCGCCTGTAAACGCCTTTTCTTCATTAGTTAAAAACCGAGCATGCCCAAAATCTGCAACTCTCACATGACACGCGTCATCCAAAAATATGTTACTCGGTTTTAAATCCGATGAATAATCATCGGTTTGTGTTCATGTAAATACTGCATCCCTTGTGCAATCTCTAATGCCTTGGCTAATCGGTCCTCAAACGGGGGGAGTGGGTTGAGCCGTTCTTTCCGCCTCTTACCCGGGCCATGCAGCCAGTCTTTTAAAGTCATGTTTAGGAACTCGGTAACAAGCCAACCGTGGTTAGGTGGGTCAAGACATGCACCCATTAGTTGGAGCACGTAGGTGTGACGTTGTCTTGATAATGTTTCGACCTCTTGAGCGAAGAAGCTGACTCCATAATCATTTAAGTTAAAGAAGTCAGGGAATATGCATTTCACTGCAACGTCTAGACCGCGCCATGTTGCTTGGTATATGTCTGCTGTGCTTCCTTGAGCTATTTTCTTGTGGAGTTCAATCTGTATATGATAGGTGATAATAATATTAGAAAAGTTAGCTAAAAAGGAAGAGGGTCAAAAGGTTGAACATGCTACAGCAGGGGTGGCCAGTCAAACCCGACATGAACCAAAATATCGCGTTAGATATGTGAGCCCAAACACAACACAGGCATTACAAGTTGACATGTGCACAACCCGTTGTTTTAACATATTAATTCTCTAAAATATTAACTATTGTTTTAACATATTAATTCTCTAAAATATTAACTATTAAACTTTGATGTTGGTTTCTCTATTTTTAGCTATTCAATTTGGCATAGGTTAAGTCATGGCATAAAACAAGTTTAAGAAAAAACAAAGAATTAATTACACGGATGGTTCCTGTAGTTTGGTCATATTGCAAGTTTAGTCTTCAAGTTTCAAAAATTACGACTTTAGACTAACTGTTTTTAAATGCCCGATATATTATTTTATTTTAATTGGCGTTAAAGGTATTTTGGTCATTTCACATGCACTTATGGAAAATGTTAAGCTCCATTTATTTCTAGAGATCAATGGTGACTATCTGTGTTATTAATTCTAAAAAATTATAAATATAAGTGGGTTAAATGTGTCAGCCTGGGACTCGTCACATCAACAGAACCCTACCCATTTAGCTAAATGTGTTTGTGGGTTCAACCTTAAAAATAACCAAAACCGTTTAGATTAAACTCAAATTCACAAATTTCATTTAGGTTCGTGTGATGTTAGAAATGTAGGTTAGACAAGCCTATATACGTACCTCGTGTGGATGAATGTACCATCTGTTACTCTTGGCTTGTTCAACGAGAGCTGAAAGATCCGTATTTTGTGGAACAACCGGTGGCGTTTGAGGATCCGTGGATGCTTGAATGATGGCTGACGAGGGACTCTGAGATGATACCGAAACGGATGATGATTCTTGAGGTTTATCCTTTTTGTTAAGAATAAGGTTCAAGAATCCATTGTCTTGTGCTACTTGCAGACAATATTTAAGATAATCTTGTGTTCTTTCCAACCTCATCTTGTACACAGATTTTAGGTCTTTCTCTTTCCTCACTTCTCTATGCAACTCTTCAACCTTCGATATGATTTCAAACCCAAAAACCAACATTACTAAATTGTCATGTAAATGAGCCAAGCTTGAGCGTTTTCAAGCTCAAAGTCAGCCCGTTAAGCTCTATATTCAAAACTTGAGCTCGGTTCCTGAGATTTTTTTAAAGCTGCTCGACTTTTAGCATATTTATATGTAATGATTTGTATTAAATGAATGTTTGTTATATGAAATACAATTTTATTATATACATATAAACAATAGGCTAGATTAGACTCATGAGATTAACAGAGCTCGGTATATGAAGCTCGGGCTTGCTTATTGAACAAGCTTGTGCTTAGGCTCGACTTGATTCTAGCTTTTAGTGAACTAATCTCGAGCGGCTCACGAGTGTCTCAGCTTACCCTGATCTTGTGCACACAACAAAGACCTAAGTTTTGTGATATTGAAATCAAGAATTCAAATGATCATGTATGTGTTGTGTGTGAAAATAAGCGAACAAATGCTAAGCATTATTTGTACATTGTGTACATACATAAAAGGTTGCATTATACAGGATCAGTATTTGGTAGACAAGTTTAATTGTAATACATAAGATGGTTGTGTAACCGTACACATCTTATATCTAAGTTGAAACACAAATAATGTTTTCATAACTAGAACGTGAAAGTAGTCAACAACTTAATATACGTTTACAAGATACCTGAAGCTCGAGTCGGGGACTCGAGTGACGAGGTGGTGAGGCAGCAATGGTTGGTTTAGTCATGCAATCACCAAACGCCCTGCAAAACTTTTTTCGAGAGCTTCTGGTAGCGTTTTCTTGATGGGTGGAAGACATGTTGATGGTAACCGTGGTGGTCTTAGGTTGTTGTAGTCGGCTCATGATGTCGGTTTTACTTGAAAGTAACCGGTTAAGTTGGTCCAGTGGTGGTTTATATGGTCAAGTGAAGGTTTGGACAAAAGTGGTGCTTTCATTAAAGCCAGCAATGGACGGACATTGTTATGAAGGTGGTTTGTTTTTAGCTTTGATGTTTGTGCACAATGTCTATGTGACTAACTTAACTGTAGAGCCGGGCTGTGTTCATTGTTGCTCAAGATTATCACTCAAAATAATAATAATAATAATAATAATAATAATAATAATAATAATAATAATAATAATAATAATAATAATAATAATAATAATAATAATAAAAGATTTGTTTAGTAACGAGTAAAAACATATTTGTGCGTGAGTACATTTGTTCCATCTTTTTTTGTTGATAAGCGGTATTATAATCACACGAGAACTAGCAATTTACTAGTAGCCAAAACAAAAAAAGAGAAGTTTACATGTTTAGTACATCAAAAGTACACCAACTGACCCAATCGACTTCAATTTTCTTTGATCTTAAGCCCACCCACAGGAAAGTGCGGAAACTTAGAATCTTTATATCTTCCATAATTTTGCTTGGGCATGTATTGACTCCATTAAATATCTTATTATTTCTCGCATTTCAGATGCACAATAATGTGACCTGAAATATTGCTTGTTTTAACTTCCTTTGTGTTTGGTTTCGTTGAGAGAAGGTTTGATAATCCATGACAACAGAGAAAGCATAGAAAGGTGTAGGGGTGTTCTTCGGGTTATTTATTCGGGTTTCGGTTTGTTTGGGTTGGGTTGTTCGGGTTTGAGCTCAAAACAAATTGACCCAAGAACCGACCCAAATAAGTTCGGTTTGTTCGGGTTTCGGGTTAAACGGGTCGGGTTAATTCGGGTCGGGTTTCGGGTTTAACAAATTAAAAAAATCTATCCACTTTTAACAATATAAAAAAAACCATATTCTAAGCCATTATAAAACCATAATATACAACCATATTCAATAATAACTTATAACGTTTAGCAAAATATGAAATTTATCATACAAGCATGGATTAGACGGGATGGAGTGTTGTAGCATGTGAATCAATACTTGTGTAGATTGAAGAAACATGACCAATACATATTGGTTTAAATACTATACTATTTAAGTTTTTGAATTGAAGATACATTCTCAACATGCTATATGGTAATTAATACATTGGGATCCAATGTGATAGATCCAATATTAATTGGAGCATTAAGAACAACCGAACAAGAATACATATGGTCACTATGTTACTTCACCGCTAAACTACCCTATAAAGATACATACATCGATATATCGTACGTCGGGTTATTCGGGTCAACCCGAATAAGGGTATTTTAACCCAAATACCGACCCGAATATTTTATCTCGGGTTCGGGTTAAGAGTTTAATCGGTTCGGGTGAATTCGGATCGGGTTATTCGGGTCTCGGGCCGCTTCGGTTCGGGTTCCTTATTCGGGTACGGATAAAAAACACACCCCTAGAAAGGTGGGGGTTTGCACCACCTTGTCACGCCTTGCCATACCTCATCTGCCACCGAACAGTTAACCAACAAATGTTCAACTGTTTAAAATCTGAGTAGAACATACATGTTACATTACATACCGCAATGTTTCGCCTTAGTAGTGTAGTACATTTAGCAATTCTCCCGAATTGAGTTTTCCATCCAAATATGTTTACCTTCTTCGGGACCCAATTTATCCATTCATAATGATTGAAATCGCATGTCACGGGTTGATTTGCGAGCAAAAGTCGTGCAGACCTTACAGTTACTATAAAAATAATAATTTGTACATAAAACTTTTCTAAACTCCAAATGTAATCGTGCAAGAGCAGACGCCTCATTTTGGCTGCACCGTGAAGACTCAAAACATCAAAAGAAACAAGTGATGGAGGTAAGATGATGACGACTTAACAGTCAGTAGATAGTTCGTTCGGACTTCGGAAGTACACTTCTTCCTTTTTGCTTTCTATTTTTTAGCGACCACCAAAATCTATATAAATTATAAACCGAGGAGGCTACGGGCTACCAGCTAGGTAACCCCAATAAACACCAGAACACAATCAAACACTCAACGAACACACTTTTAGCCAACGCTACATTATATTAAAACTTCTCAAATCCTCCCACCGACAGAAAAACTTGACGAATTCAAAATCTAAAGGAATCCAAGAGATTGATTTAATGGCATCAACAATCTTAACAAGAGATTGTTGACATGTACACGACTTCTTCACGAGCCTTTAATGTGTGAAACTCCATCAGATCTAATTCAAGTCCACTTCTAACGGTTTTTAAGTAGAACAATTTTACCATATAGGTGTAACTCAAAATAGCACCCTCATTTAATCAAGTTCTTGCCAATTAGATAAAAAAAAATCGATATCAATTCATAAAATCATACTAAAAAATGCATGCTCATAAGTTCTCTATTACATGTCTAGCTCACATTTTAAATCCGAATATTTATTTTAGACTCGTTCAAAATTCATAATCAACTTAATTCTTTTTTTTATATTATCATCCAGAACACTTTCAATGGGAATTATTATTCATTTTAACCAATTTGATTATAATTTGTCACTCTCTGCAATTCTAATCCCACAACCGGCTCACTTAGCTTTGTATGAGGGTTTTTATTGTTTCGACCATGAAGAACGTGGGTGTTAACCGAACTAGATTAAGGCTTGTACCATGACCGGCTACGGACCTGCCCCGTTACTGTTGTTGAACTGGACTAAGTTGCCTAGACGGATATTCAAATCACAAGTTATCCTTTTAGTAGAGCACCATTTTAATACACCACTTTATCCATTTTATCATTGATCTATTCATTTTTTTTTTCAGCATCGCATAACCACTACTAGAATACTTGATTTTTAAGTATTTATAGTCTAATTTAAGTGTTTCATGTCTAATGAAAGAGTCACGTTGTGATTCTATAAAAGAACACACTGCTAGTCCTCAATCCGAGTTTTATGAAAGATAGTGTAGCTTTCTAGATATCTATTACCAAATATGTACTTTTGTTGTTTCCAATTTTAAGCATCTTTCTTGTTTCACTCCCAAATTAAAACGTATGCAACAACAATATAATATCATACACGCCTTTTTTAACCGAATAAAGGTATTATTTACACCTCAAAATCAAAAATAAAATTAAGAAAAGAATCAAATCAAATAACACACATTTCCATAACTATTTTGTATTCCCCACGAATACTCACGAACCCTCTTGTTTTCATTGTTTAATCATGTACAAACGCCTTTTAATCTCTCATGAGTATTGCCGGCCTCGATTTAACAGCAAGTTACTACCTTGAGCCAATTCGACTTTCTACATATTTCAAGCAATTTTTAGGTCTAGAAGTAGAAGGCCGAGTACTCCCCCGAGTAATCACTACAAGTTATGGTGTCACAACGACATTCTTTAACGCCTAGCTACTAAGAATCGATCAAAGGTGGTCAACGACAACCAGATGTAGATCTAATCGGTCAACTTGTGTTGATTTTGACTTAAAAAAATAAATCCTAATTCGTATTTCTATAACATTAAAGAACGAATATCATTATTTTTAGAGTAAATGTCATTTTTGTCATTGTTTTGGTAAATAATGCGAATTTAGTTCAAAAAGTTTATTTTTTTCATATGGACCATCTATGTTTCCCAATTCTTGACAATTACATCCAAATCATTAATCTCGTTAAATTTAATCGTTAAGTGAGGGGTAGACATGTCTTTTCACTATTTCTTTATTACAATACTTATTTCAGAGAACTGCGGTTTGCGTCCTTGTGGTTTGTCCAAATATGCGGTTTTAGTATAATAGTTTCAAGTTTGCAATTTTCGTCCTTATAGTTTCATTTTACTTGCAATTAAACCCGAATTTATTAACCTCGTTACTGTTCGTTAACCCATCTGTGTGCCCCTCACGTGACGACCAGTTTTGTCGTTTTTCTTCCCAAATAAACCTCAGTCCTAATTCGTAAGCCCCCTCAAGTGAGGGGCTGGGGTGTATTTGGGGAAAAAAGAAATAACAAAACCGCCCCTCACATGAAGGGCACACTGATGGGTTTAACGACCAGACTTAACGAGATTAGTGAATTCAAGTTTAACTGCAAGTGAAATGAAACCATAGGAAAGAAAATTGCAAATTTAAACTACTGGACTAAATCCGCATATTTGGACGAACAACAAGGACGAAAACCGCAGTTAACTGAAATAAGTATTATAATAAAGAAAGAGTGAAAGATAGATTTTGACTTAACAATTATATTTAACGGGGTTAGTGATTTAGATGTAATTAGCAAGAACTGCAAAACGTGGATGATCCATATGCAAAAAATAAACTTTTTGCACTAAATTCGTATTATTTGCCAAACCACAAGGACGAAAATGGCACTTTAGTCTAAGTATTACAATAAAGAAATAGTGAAAAGATATGTCTATCCATGACTTAACAATTATATTTAACGGGGTTAGTGATTTGGATGTAATTGGCAAGAACTGGGAAACGTGGATGGTCCATATGCAAAAAACAAAATTTTTGGACTAAATTTGCTTTATTTGTAAACCACAAGGAAGAAAATGACACTTTACTCTTTTTTTTTTAATAAATGATTAGCAATTTTAGAATAATTTAGCATTTAATAATGTATTTCTCTAATTTGTATGGCTCATTGGATTTTAATAATATCAGCGGAAGACTATTGCCCGATAATAATCCTAATTGAGCTTATTCCTATTGGTGGTCCCAAATTTTAAAAAATCTACTCTCAATGGCACTCCGTTAAAAAAAAACTTAACGACGTTAAGTTATTTATGAAGTTCAAACTGATTTGTTTGGAGTTTTGATCGGAAGGAGGATTACGAGTCTATTGAAATAAAACTTGACTCGGAATGGTGTTCCAAACGACTTGATTTTTGTTAATTGAAAGTTCAAACACCTGAATTGAATCACTAATCAAGTCGTTTAGAGTATTATTTCGAGCTAAGTTTTACATCAATCAACTTGTATCCTCCTTACGATCAAGAGCACTAGGAATTAGTTTGAAATTCGAAAAAAAGTTAACACCATTTAGGTTTTTTAACTGGGGACCATTGAGAGTAGATTTTTTAAAATTTGGGACCACTAGTAAGGATAAACTCAGTTGAGATTATTATTGGGTAAATAGTTTTTAGTTGGATTGTTAAAATCTAACTGTTTTGGATAAAAATCAGCTAAGGATAATGTATCCAAATCTTTCAAGTGAGGTATAGTGCTAACACGATAAAAGCGAATGTATAATCGAAATCTTGATGAACACAATGATTTGATCACGAGGGAAAAAACCCTTGATTATGATAATCTTACTTCGGTCAAAAACTAGCAAGGTAATCTTTGGTCGAATTGCTTCGGTCAAAGATTAACAAGGTAATCTTTGGTCGGATGGTACGTGATTATAATAATCTTCGGCACAAAAAACCCTTGTTGGGTCAAGAATTTGACCCAAATGAGGAGATTTGACCTAAACGAAGAATATGGAAGATTGGAATCTTCTCAACCTCCTCAGAAACTGCTAAGTATTGAATCCGATCACACCTTGGACCTTCGAGTAAGCTTTTACTTAGCCGAGTACGAGATTTTGCCTCCCGAGCAAGGTTTACTTCAAATAATCTTCTTAAGTGGATATCCGAGCAAGGTATGCTTTTTAGTGATTTCCGAGTAAGGATCATTAATTTAGCATATCCGAGTAAGGTTCACTTTGTCAAGCAGGGTTGTTCTTCAAGACCAAGTATTTTACTCTTCCGAGTAAGGTTTGATCAACCAAGTCCATGAAGCCAAGTGATTGGAAGACCGGGCAAGGTATTCTTTAATAATTATGGTCCGAGTATACTTGATGAGTTAATAGAATATCTCTAAGTTATTTCGAGTAAGGTTCTGCTCAAGTAAGGTATGTACTCCCGAGTATGCCTTATCAATAAGTTGTTTAACTGACAATGAGCCGAACAGGATCATAGAAGAACAAGGTTGCTCGTAAGGATTTGTTGAGCAAAGTTTGATAAGTCTAAGATGATTGAAGTCTACTCGGTGAATATTTTACTTGGTAAAATATTCTTTAAGCAAAGTCTACCCGGAAACTGATTCCGAGTACACTTCTATGTTTACCAAGTCTGAAGGAAGGCCGAGTACACTGCGTACTCGGAGACTGAAGTTTAATGAAAAGCCTACTCGGAAGACTTGTTTTACACTTAGTTTTTATTTTTGAATATGTAATTTGAATATGTACTATCGGATAGGGTTTCTAGAAGGAATGACAACTGTCCTAGGTTGGCAGGCCTATAAATAGAATAATTAGGGCACGCCGCCAAATGAGAACAAAAAAAAGGAGAGACACACAGAGACAGAATACACACGACACATTAATTGAGAATATTTTGTGTGTGTAACGGCTGTCCGAGGATTCCTTATAAACCCTAAATCGATTACTCCTTTTGTATGATTAACGTTATATAAATGGAAATCTTTTGAGTGAATCCTGTGTGTGTCTTCGATCTTTGAATACTCATTGCAACCGTATGTTTGTTATTGATTCCGCCTTTAACAAACGGATATCTTTCTAAATACAGCAACCCATCATTAACTCTCTTGTCGACACGATTAATTTTGTGTGAGTTATGACATGATTGATTAAAGATCCGAGCCAAATCGAACATCATAAGAAGGGACCTGACAAGTGGTATCAGAGCTTGATTAATGCTATTTTTAGAAAGATTGTTGCTGATTAAGATTTGAAGAAGAATGAAGTAAGCAGGCACTGTTCGATTGATTTGTGACGTCAGCAGCTCTGTTTTTCATTTTTCTTCCAGATCTACTATCTACCGGTGTTTTCTCTTCCTTGTTTCATTTAAAGTTTTAATCTTTATATCTAAATCTTGTTCTAATCACATCAGACACATCAGATCTGAGCATTCTGGTTTCAGATCTGGTTATTTTTGAAATTTTTATCAAAGAAACTGATTTTTGTTTTCTCAAAATGTCTGGATATGAGGAACAAGAGGTGTCTACTAACAAGGTACCTAGGTTGTATGGACAGGAAAACTTTATCAAATGGAAGGTACTCTTTGAAGCAGCCGTATGCTACAATGACATTGACATGTGGAAATCCATCAAGAATGGTCCACAAACTACTGTTGAAGAAGGTGCAAATGCTATTGCAACTGCTGCTATAAGAGAAAAGATGAGAAAGGTGGATGACAAAACCTTGGCTATGATTAAGCTAGGTTTGTCTTGGGAGATTCTGACCAAGGTGGCTCATCACACAACTGCTAAACAAATGTATGATGCCATCCTTGAGTTGTATGAAGGGAACACTGAATTGAAGAATATTAAGAAGCAAAGACTGAAGCAACAGTTGGAAAGGTTCAAGTATAGAGATGGAGAAAGGTTGAAGTCAATAGTAGAACGTTTTCTGAGTATTGTGAATGAGTTGAGAACAACTGATTATGTAATGACTGACTTTGATTTGAATACAAAGTTGCTCAACTCAATGCCAAAAGAATGGTATACTGCTTGCAAATTCATCCTTCAAAAGCAGAATTTCAATGAATTGAAATTGGATGATGTGGTATGTTTTCTTCAAGCTGCTGAACTTGAAATGATTGAGAATGAGATGATCAAGGAAGATAGACCAAGTTTTCATGTTTCAAATGCTTTGATTGCACCAATGGGAAATCTGTCTATCAAGAACCAACAGCAGATTCCCATAATAGAAGAACCAGCTGAACATAATGTTGTGACTCCAAAATCTTTTATTGGGGGTAGCACAAGCACTCAAGGAAATTAGCAAAGGTTCAATGTGCAATTGATTGATGATTCTGACTCTGCCTCTGTGTCAAATGGAAATGTTCCTAACCCTGGAACAGGACATGTTCAAAGCAATGAGACACAAGCTTTATTTTCTATATTCACTGAGTCATATAATGCATTTGTTGCAAAGAACATGATTCACACAAGTGTGGTTCAAGATGATTTAGAACAAATTGATGCAGATGACTTAGAAGATATGGATTTGAAATGGCAAGCTGCTATGTTGGGATTGAGAAGTAGAAGGCTGTACAATAGAACTGGTAGATTTCTGGTTTCTGGCCCAAATGAGAGAATAGGATTTGACAAGTCCAAGGCTATCTGTTACAACTGTCAACAGCCTGGACACTTTGCAAGAGAATGCAATATGCCAAGGAACTTTCAAGTCAATCAGTTCCAACAGCCAAGAAACCAACAACAGTACCAGCAGAATGTTCAAAGAAACAACAACCAGCAGAACTTCAACAATAACCAAGGATTCAATCCCAACATCAACAACTTGAACAACTTCCATCCAAACAACAACTTCAATCCCAATTTTAACAACCAATATCAGCCTCAGATGAACAACCTGCAGGGTATGCATCAGAATCAAGTGCATTCAATGAACAACACTCAGAATCAAGCTGTTCAAAACCCTGCAACTAACAACATTCCAGCAAACCAAAATCAACCAAGAAATCAAGGCAATGTGGCAGTAACAACTCAGCATGAGGGAAGCTTTGACTGGAGTAACCATGAGGAAGATATAGCAGATGATATCAGAAGAGCTAATGTGGCATTCATGGCCATAGACTCTGCATCTTCATCTAAGGTACACTCTGCTCCTACAGTTGACTTGAATGAACTTATTAGTGAACTGAAAACAAAAGTTGGCAAGCTGGAAGTTGAGTGTTTCAAAAAACAAAGTATCATAAATGAGTATGAGGCAAGTGAGATGATAAGTGATGAAAAGATTAAGAGCCTTGAAGATGATTGTATGGTCATTTATAGATCTCAAATAAGATACATCACTGAGATTGATGGTTTAAAGAAAATGTTGATTGAAGAAAAGGTGCAAAACACAAGACTAAAGGTTGAAACTGAATTCCTTAAGAATTTGGTCTCAACTGGGAACATTTGTGGAATACTGAATCAAGTGAAAGAACAGGACAAATACAAGACAGTTCCACCTCCATTCAACAACAACTTTATGCCAAAGGTTGACAAAGAGAAAAGAGATGCATACTTACAACAATTCAAAGATGTCTTTCAAGACAGGGAAGAATTGGTTGATTTATACAAAAAGGTAGAAGTGAAAGAAGATGGAGAGTTTGTGATTAAGAAAGAAGTGAAAATGGAAAAGTCAATTGGAGTTCAAGTCTCTGAGGATGACTTTGATTCAGATGAGTTGGATCAAGATGATCTGAGTGATTTGAGTGATCATATCACTGAAAAGGAAATTCAAGTTGCTGAAAAAGGAAGAAAGTATAAAAAACCTGAATATGTTGATAAGTTTCCAAAGTATCCACCAATCCCACCAAAATCAAAGAAACAAAATGATAACATTAAAAGGGAACATGTCTCTTTTGATATCTGTGAAGGAGAAAGATAAACTACAATGCAGTCAGACCTCCAAGCAAGACTGTATTGAATAGGATAAAGCAGAACAACAACAAGAAGAAGGTGAATGAAAAGACTAATACAGAAATCTTTATCCCAGTTTATCCAATCTGTTCTAGTCATGAAGTGTTGGATGTTGGAGAAGTGGAGACAATGGAAGAATATGAGAAAAGACAGTCAAGGGTTAGAGAAAGCAGTGATGAAGAACCTATGATTATGAAGAAGATTGTCTTTGTCAAAAGCAATGTTGAAAGACAAGACATCAAGATTGAGGAATTTGTTCCTTTTTCAATTGACTTTGATGGTTTGAAGAATCAGAAGACTTTAGGAGTCAATACACCTAAGCCAAGTGAAAGATACAAGAAACCAAAAGAACATGAAGTCTTAAAAGGAAAGGTTTGGTGTAGAAAATGTGATGAATATGGTCACCACACAGATTCATGTCATGAAAGATTCAAACTCAAACCATTTCATGTACCAGATGGAAAAATGTATGGTCAAGACTTTGCATTGTACAAACAGAAATATGAAATGTATTTGGGAAAAGGGAATGTATGTGGAAAGAAGACAATTAATGAAGAGAATGTTGAAATCAAAGGAAAGAAACATGTGACTGAGTGTGCAAGAAGAAGTAAGTCACCACAGAAGCACAAGAAGATGACAAAGAAGAAAAATCAGTCATTGAAGATTAATCAAGACATTCAATCAGTTAAGTCTGATGAATCATATGGATCATCAAACAGTGAAAAGACAAGAAGAAAAGATACTTATCAGAGAATGAAATCAACTGAGCTTACTGGTGATGAGAAGTTCTTGATGAAACATGGATATGAACCACAAAGTTTCACTTGGAAACCTAAAGCAGAAACTAAAATTGAAGTTGTGGCTGATGTAAGAGACTACTCAGAAACAAAGGACTATGACTTGAAAGAAAATGTCACTGACTCAGTTGAGCCTCAATGTTCAGTTTCACTTTTCAAAACACCAAGAGAATGTGGCTATGAAACTGATCATTCTGATAATCTGGAAATCACTCATGCAGATCCTGAATCTACAACACTCACTTCCTAGGCTGTCACTGAAATTGACACTGATAAGTTGCAAGTTGATGAAACTTGCACCTCATCACTTAACTAATCAAATTTCTCTTTGTGCAGGAACAGGCCACTCCATTGAATGACATATGGTATATGGATAATGGTTGTTCTAGGCACATGACTTGTGACAAGAGGTCACTTGTGAACTATGAAGAGAAATATGAAGGTCCTGTTGCCTTTGGGAGTGATGAAAATGGTGGAAAGATTGTGGGTAAAGGAATCTTGACAAATGGAAAGGTGTCATTTGATAATGTATTTCATGTTGAGGGACTTCAATACAATCTTCTGAGCATATCACAGATGTGTGATAAAGGTTACAAAGTTAGTTTTGATGATTCTCATTGCTTCATCTTAGAACCTGAATTTGTGATTCCACCTGAGATGATTATGATGATGGCACCCAGAAATGGCAACTTATATGAGTTGAATATGAAAGAAGCCATTTCAAGAGGTGGTGCATGTTTTGTTTCCAAAGCCACTGAAAATGAATCAAAATTGTGGCATAGAAAATTGTGTCATGTAAACTTAAAGAACATGAATAGACTGCTCAAGGGTGAACATGTGATTGGTTTACCTACAAGAGAATTTAAGTTTGATGATCACTGTGATTCATGTCAAAAGGGCAAGCAACACAAGTCTACTCATAAGACAAAGCTCATCAATTCAATTGATCAACCACTTGAGTTACTTCACATGGATCTTTTTGGTCCTGTGAGTGTGCCAAGTATTGGAAAGAAAAGATATTGTATGGTGATCATTGATGACTATTCAAGATATACTTGGGTCTATTTCTAAGTACCAAGGATGAGTCTGCTGAGTTGATTATGGGTTGTGTTACAATGATTGAGAACAAGCTGAATAAGAAAGTCAAAATGATGAGAAGTGACAATGGTACAGAGTTCAAAAATGGAGTTATGGAAGAATTCTGCACAAAGAAAGGAATATTTCAACAATTCTCAGCTCCTAGAACTCCTGAACAAAATGGTGTGGCAGAAAGAAGAAACAGAACTTTGATAGAAGCTGCCAGAACCATGATGGCTGATGGAAATCTGCCTGTCACTTTTTGGGCTAAAGCAATCAATACAGCATGTTATGTTCAGAACAGGGTACTTGTAAACAAAAGGCATAACAAGACTCCATATGAAATTTTCAATAATAGAAAGCCTTACATCAAGTTTTTCAAGCCCTTTGGTTGCAAATGTTTTCTATTGAACACTAGAGATTATTTGAACAAGTTTCAAACTAAGTCACTAGATTGTTTCTTTGTTGGATATTCTACTCACTCAAAGGCATACAGAGTTTATGTGAAAGATCACATGAGTGTGTTGGAGTCATCTGACATCATTTTTAATGAAAATCGATTCAATATAGTCAGTGGTGCAACATGGCTGTTTGATCATGAGAGACTAATAAAGTCATTCAAGATTTATTCTGAAGACTTTGATGATTCATTCTACAAGACCAGTGTGATTGAAGAGAATAAGAAGAAAGAACTGGACTTGGAAGAATTGTGGAAGAAGGTTGCTAGAAAAGAAAAGGAATACACTTTTGTGAAGAGCTCCTCAAGCAATGCAATTGAACAAGATCAGGAGATAACAAGTCAAGACAGTCCTAATGTACAAAATGATCATGTTCAGAATAGGAGTGACACAGGCAACCAATCAAATGAAGATGAAGCTGCAACAACAGCAAGATTTCAAGACTTGTTTCAAAGCTTGAATCTGGGAAACAATGGTGCATCTACTTCACAACAAAACAATGATGAAGCACCAGAGTTTCATGATGCAGAAGCTGATTTGATCATTGAAGAACCCGAACTTAATGAATCAAATCTTGACACAAATTTGTCTACAAATATGATAATACAAACTCCTACTGTTGAAAAGAATCATCCTGCTGAAAATATCATTGGTGACTTGCATGAAAGAGTAACAAGGAGTCATTCTGAGATAACAAACATCTGTCGTTACTCTTGCTTTCTATCCCAATTAGAACCAAAGAATATTGCTCAAGCATTAAAAGACAACAGTTGGGTAGAGGCTATGCAAGAGGAATTGGCCCAGTTTAGAGCTTTACATGTATGGGATCTTGTAGACAAGCCACATGACAGATATGCAATTGGAACCAAATGGGTGTTCAGAAACAAAAGGGATGAAAGGGGTTTGGTGATTAAGAACAAAGCAAGACTTGTTGCACTGGGATGTCTTCAAGAAGAAGGGATAGACTTTGAGGAAGTGTTTGCACAAGTTGCAAGACTGGAAGCCATAAGAATTTTCCTTGCATATGCTGCCTCAAAGAACATAAGAGTATTCTAGCTTGATGTTAAATCTGCATTCCTAACTGGAAAGATTGATGAAGAAGTGTATGTGGCTCAACCACCAGGTTTTGAGGATCCTATGTATCCAAACAGGGTGTATAAGTTACACAAAGCCCTCTATGGATTGCATCAGGCTCCTAGAGCATGGTATGATGAGCTATCAACTCATTTACTTGAAAATGGTTTCACAAGGGGAGCCATTGACAAGACACTCTTCTACAAAAGAAAAGGGTCAGATTTGCTGCTTTTACAAGTATATGTTGATGATATCATCTTTGGATCTACAAATGAAAATATGTGTTTGGAGTTTGAAGAGGTGATGAAGTCCAAGTACAGCATGAGTTCCATGGGTGAAATGAACTTCTTTTTGGGGTTACAAGTTCAACAAAAGGCTGAAGGGATCTTCATTCATCAAACTAAGTATGTGCAGGACATTTTGAATAAGTTCAAGTGTCATGATTACAAGACTGCTTCAACTCCAATGGACACCAAAGAAAAGATGATAGCTGATGAAAAGGGGGAGTCAGTTGATGAGCATGAATACAGAGCCAAGATTGGATCTCTGATGTATCTGACTGCAACAAGACCAGATATCATGTTTGATGTGTGTGTGTGCTAGGTTCCAGTCAAATCCAAAAGTCTCCCACATGAATGCTGTTAAAAGAATATTCAGATACCTGAAGGGAAGACCAGACTTAGGGATTTGGTATCCAAAGAACCAATCCTTTGATCTGATTGCATATACAGACAGTGATTATGATGGATGCAATATGAGTAGAAAGTCAACATCAGGGGGATGCCAGTTTTTGGCAGAAAGGCTAGTGTCATGGCAATGCAAGAAACAGACTACAGTATCAATCTCCACTGCAGAAGCTGAATATGTTGCTGCATCTGCCTGCTGTGCACAAGTTCTCTGGATTTAAAATCAGATGCTGGACTATGGTTTGAATTTTCTAAACACCCCTATTCTGATTGATAATACTGCTGCATATTTTACTGTTAAGAATCCTGTGCAACATTCTAAGACTAAGCACATTGAAATCAGACATCACTTCATCAGAGATTGCAGTGAAAAAGGTTTGATTGAAATGCAAAGAGTTGATACAAGTGATAATTTGGCTGACCTATTCACCAAACCACTTGATAGAACCAGATTCAACTTTCTTTTGAAAGCCCTGGGGATGATCAACTCTGATGAAATCTGATTAAGGATGTGTGCTTGGTTGGGTACCTCTATGTGCTACTTGAATATTTTATTAGAGGTTACACTTGCTGAATATGTTGCTGAATATGTTGCTGAATATGTTACTGAGTATGTTGCTGAATATGTTACTGAGTATGTTACTGAAATTGTTACTGAGCATGTTAAATGTTATGTAACTTAACTGTTTGTATGTGTGTCTCTCTGTGATAACTGTTTATTTTATTAGAAATTACACATATTGAATATGTTTCAACTGAATGTTGATTGAATATATTTTGAGTATGTCACAAGTTTGATGTTAACTGATAGGTGCTTAAGTAACTATCTGTGCAATTTGCTTGAAATTGATAGTAATTCTTGACTATCATGTTAACTGATATGATGTTATGATAGGTAGTTTGATCTGTTTAGGTGAAACTGAATGCTTATATGATGTCATGAGTAATCAATGTTTATGGTTACTTGAATATGTTCTTAATCTGATCTTGAATGAGAGTACAGTCTGTTTTTCATGATGATGTTAAGAATGATTAAGATTTGAGTGTGTGATGCAACTGTTTGTGTCAAAATGTGTTTTATGTCAAAATTAAGTGATTCAATGAAATTTATAATGGATTTTGCATAAATACTATATTTTGGTCGAAACATGAGCAAGTTGATTAATGGTGTAGAGATATGATAAGATTATTCAGTTCAAGCTATTAAGAAGCTTAAAAGAAAGTTTTTTTTAAAAAGGGAAAGTCTCAAGTAGTTATTTTTGCTGAAAATTATGTCATTTGCCCAGTTAGAAGGACATGCACTTGTGTATGTTTGGTCCTAAAATCTCTACAGATTCAAAGGATAGCCATTGACCTGAAAACTGAATGCATTTGGGGCAATTATGACTTGTTTCTTATTTCTTCACTTAAAACTATGTCAATAACTCTGACTTTGACAGGACATATATTCACATGTATGTTTGGTCCTGTTGACCACTTTTGGTCAAAACAGGATAGCCATTAACCTGATAAGAAAGAGATATTGGGGTGATTGAATATTAAACTGTGTTTATGGGAAATGATAGTACATTGACTACTTAGCTGATCATATGGAATTAATAGGCTAAAAAGGCCTTAGTATAGTCATTAACATGTACGGTTACTTTCCCATGATGATGTAAAATCTAAGGTGATATAAACATAATGAAAATGCTAATCTTTATGTGGAGATGCATAGTTGTTATGCATGTCTCAAAATAGATCTCTCCGAATGATACGGCAGAAAAGTGATTACCCAGTCATACACGAGCCTGTTGTTATTTGGTCAACCAAAATGAAACATTTTTAAATATGACAAAGAACATGCTTTAAGAAAATTTGAGAAAATATCAAAAACAAGGGGAAGAATGAATAAATCAACCAAAAGTTGATAAGTGTTTTAAATATTTTATCAAACAAGAGGGTTACAACAAGAACTACAAAGATGTGGGCAAAATCTGTCTCATCTTGAATGAAAGGCATGTTGCTAACTGTAAGTCCAACATTCAACCTCTATATATGTTTGAATCTAAAAATACAAAAATACAGTAAGTTCTGTCATACAAAAACTATTTTTGACCAAATACAGGAGGTTGGAGTCAATTTGGGGTGATCTGGGGAAAGCCAAATAAGCTTTGAGAAGAGATATGAGGCATCATAGCACAGTGTTGACTATTATTGCATTATGCTCAAATTGAACTTTAATAATATCACCAAAGAAATGAAAATCATGCTAAGTTTATACCTGCTGTTAACCTATCTAAGTTGTCATAATAATGCTGAGAGTGAAGTAATGAGATAGCTACTTAGTCAATATGATCCATTCCTGAGATCTTTTCAGTTTAATAAAGAAATTGTTTTGAAATGAATTATAACTGAAATTTGATCTCTAAATGCACCATTTGCACTTAAACTATGTTCTGAAATGATACATAACTTAGAAATGTCTTTGACAAATGGTTTAAGTCAAAAAGTGTTGCATTTTGCCTAAAATAGGTTGAATATGTAAGTTCGAGTAAGGTTTGATGATTTATAACCTTCTCGAGCACAAACTGTTTGAATATGTATTTTCGGGTAAGGTTTAACCTTTCCGAGTACAAAACAGTTGTTTATGTGTGAATATGTTGTTTCGGGTAAGGTTTGATAGTTTTCAACCTTTCCGAGTAAGCTTAGTCATTTTTGACTTGATTATGTGTGAATATGTTGTTTCGGGTAAGGTTTGACAGTTCTCAACCTCTCCGAGTAAGCTTAGTCATTTCTGACTAACTTTATGATTTTCAAGCATACTTTGAAGTGTTTACACTTTTCGGGTAGAGTACACTGTTGCACTGATTTTCCTGAGTAAGCTTGAAGTCTTGAGATGATTATGTGTTGAAATAGCTATCTTTTAACAAGAAATTCTTGTTTCGAGCAAACTATGCATGTTATATGCTAGTTTCGAGTAAGCTATGCATGTTTTATGCTGATTGTGTTTCCAAGCAAACTTTGTGAACTTGAGTAAGTACACCGAGTAAGCTTTGTGTGAATATGTTGTTAGGAAAGACTTGTTAATCTTTCCGGACACGCTTAGATGTTACTGTTTAAGTTTGTCATGTTTCGGGTATGGTTTGAAATGTTGAGTTTCCTCGAGTAAGGACATACCTGATGATTGAATGTGTTTATCCTAGCAAGCTTAGTGTTAACTTAGGATTTTCGAGCAAGCTCTATGAAATTTTAGACTATAGCACACTTAAATGTGTTTAATTTAAGTTAGGATTTTCGAGCAAGCTCTATGTGTTTAATTTCATTCCGAGCATGCTCTGTGATATGTGTGTTTATGATTTCTTTGAAATTACAAGTGTTTTCAGGCAAACTTTGTTTACCAAGCACACTTTATATTTCGGTACACTCATGTTCCTTCAATATACTTGCTAATTTCAAACTTTAACTTTCCGAGTACACTGTCTGCTAGAATTTCTTTTCAAGCACACTTTGTACCATATGAAAGTTATTCGGGTATACTTTACATAAGATTGTTGTCCGAACACACTTTACATTTGAAAGAGTGCTCGAGCACACTATGTATACAAGCATACTTGAATGAATGCGTTAATTGAATATGTGAGTTAGTATGATGAAATTGTTTAGAGTCATACTTGAATGAATGTGTTACCTGAATATGTTAGTAAGTATGATAAAATTGATTATGATTCTTTTTAGAGTTTGTGATAGATAAGTTTTAATTTGAAATTGAGAAATTCTTGAGTAACTTTATCTTTGCATACTTTACCATTTCTGGACACACTTTTAAATGGATAAGGAAACCATTCTTGGAATAGATTAGAAAGTTAGGTGATAAAAGACAAAACACTTTTAAAGATTCTCACTTTATCTGAACTGCTGTAGAAAAGCAAAATATGCAGACCTTTATTCATAACTCTTTTCTGATAAAGCTACAGATATGTACCTTACATCTGTCTTAACACTCATTAAAAGAAGACCTGTATATGCTATTTAAAATTTCAAAGTTCACATTTCAAGAGTAACTCACATTTGTGTTTTTGTGCAGATTTCAATATTATTCAAGACAACGGTTTGAATTGAAATATTATTTTTACCTTAATTTCTTTTTACTTTCAGATCTAACTAATAATTGTGTGTTCATTGATGTAATAGAAAATCAGCAATGGATCCAACTCCAAGTAATTCCATTTCCTACAAACATCATCTTTCTGAAGAACTGAAGAAAGCATTGCAACGAGTTCAAACCCTAATGTCTGAGGTTGAGAAGATCTCAGCTGCCCCAAAACAGGGGGAGAAATCACTGAATCAGGGGGAGAATTCGCTGAAGCTTCTCTCAATTTATGAAAAGGACAGCTCAGATGATGAAGCTGACAATGTTCCAGAAAATGAAAGAAATGATCGTGAGGAAAGAAGGAAATTGAAAGGAAAAGAAATTGCACAAGAGGATGTTGAAATTTAGACAATGGACTTTGAAGTGAATACAATGGACTCTGAAATGAATGAATCTGAATCAGAAGCCAAAAGAGTCTATGAGCAAAGAATGACAGAAATTCATGACAGAGAATTTCTGAGTCAAATGTTGTCTGACAAAGACTTTGAAGAACAAGAAAATTTGTTGAAAATGTTTGAAGATGAGAAAAGGCTAAGAGATGAAGTGATAAATAAACAGAGAGAAGTCCCACAAGAAGTAATTGACAACTGCTTAAATGATAAAGAAATTCCAAATGGTGTGCTAGTATCTCTACTCAAGTTGATTAAACAAGAAGAACCCGAGACAGAAGTGAAAGAGAAACTAGACACTGTCATTGACATGATTTCAAAGGCTTTAAGCAAAGAAAAGAATACTCAAGACAATGAACTAAAAGGTTTGAAATTGAAAGATGATTTGGAACAAGAAGTGGAAATTCAAAAATTTTTAAGCAAATATGGTGGTAAACCAAAATTTTTGATTAAGAATGGAATTCCTTTTAAATATGTAAAATTAATGAAAAGAAAAGAGATTTTGAGCAACTTCAAGAAAATGAAAGGACAACAGCTGAACTTGTAGAAGGGAGCCGCTCAGTCTCTGGTTGGTAAGAACAATGGAATGTCCAAAAAGATGGATGATCTATCAAGAATGACAGTGAAAGGGAAATTCAATGTAGAGGAATTCTGCAAACAGACAACATCCTTGCTTCCAAAACAAAACAAAACAAAGAAAAGGAAGATATCTGTGGATACTCAGGAAAAACTAATGCAGATGCACTTGAAGATGGATAAAACCCCTGACAAGGTTGTTACAAAAGGCAAAAATCCTTCTGTCAACCACAATGTTATGCCAAGCGGAATATTCTGTTATTCCAGGACTGAACATCTGAATGTTATGATGGAAAATGGAGAGATTGTGAAGATCTTCTCTAAGATTGACTTCAGAAAATTCAATCTATGGCAATTGAATGTGCTTGCAGCACTGCATCTCTCTGATTCCAAGGAAAGGCAAAGGCCTACAAGTGGTATGCAATCAGAGTTGCTGGGATTCTTGAGAGAGCAGCAAAAACTGGACTTTCCATGCCTAAACAAGCATCTTTGGCTAAATTGAAGAATGTTTAGGATTTGCTTATGTAATTTTTGCTTATGTAATTTGATTATGAAATTTGACTTTTAATTTGATGTATATTTTGCTAAGTGTATGTAACCACATAGTGTTTTGGGTCAGTTGAGGTGTTCCAATCTAGGGGGAGATTGTTGGGTCAAGAATTTGACCCAAATGAGGAGATTTGACCTAAACGAAGAATATGAAAGATTGGAATCTTCTCAACATCCTCAGAAACTGCTAAGTATTGAATCCGAGCACACCTTGGACCTTCGAGTAAGCTTTTACTTAGCCGAGTACGAGATTTTTCCTCCCGAGCAAGGTTTACTTCCAATAATCTTCTTAAGTGGATATCCGAGCAAGGTATGCTTTTTAGTGATTTCCGAGTAAGGATCATTAATTTAGCATATCCGAGTAAGGTTCACTTTATCAAGCAGGGTTGTTCTTCAAGACCAAGTATTTTACTCTTCCGAGTAAGGTTTGGTCAACCAAGTCCATGAAGCCAAGTGATTGGAAGACCGGGTAAGGTATTCTTTAATAATTATGGTCCGAGTATACTTGATGAGTTAATAGAATATCTCTAAGTTATTTCGAGTAAGGTTCTGCTCAAGTAAGGTATGTACTCCCGAGTACGCCTTATCAATAAGTTGTTCAACTGACAATGAGCCGAACAGGATCATAGAAGAACAAGGTTGCTCGTAAGGATTTGTCGAGCAAAGTTTGATAAGTCCAAGATGATTGAAGTCTACTCGGTGAAAATTTTACTTGGTAAAATATTCTTTAAGTAAAGTCTACCCGGAAACTGATTCCGAGTACACTTCTATGTTTACCAAGTCTGAAGGAAGGCCGAGTACACTGCGTACTCGGAGACTGAAGTTTAATGAAAAACCTACCCGGAAGACTTGTTTTACACTTAGTTTTTATTTTTGAATATGTAATTTGAATATGTACTATCGGATAGGGTTTCTAGAAGGAATGACAGCTGTCCTAGGTTGGCAGGCCTATAAATAGAATAATTAGGGCACGCCGCCAAATGAGACCAAAAAAAAAAAAAGGAGAGACACACAGAGACAGAATACACACGACACATTAATTGAGAATATTTTGTGTGTGTAACGGCTGTCCGAGGATTCCTTATAAACCCTAAATCGATTACTCCTTTTGTATGATTAACGTTATATAAATGGAAATCTTTTGAGTGAATCCTGTGTGTGTCTTCGATCTTTGAATACTCATTGCAACCGTATGTTTGTTATTGATTCCGCCTTTAACAAACAGATATCTTTCTAAATACAGCAACCGGTCATTAACTCTCTTGTCGACACGATTAATTTTGTGTGAGTTATGACATGATTGATTAAAGATCCGAGCCAAATCAAACATCATAAGAAGGGACCTGACAACTCGGACGGTGAAAACTATCACCGTCAAGTTTATTAATGGTAAAAGATGGTTACAAGTGTTATGGAGTTTATGATCGATGTTACAAAGTAAGCTAACGTGTAGAGAGATTATTTGGTTCTGCTCTGGTGTGTGAGTGAATAAAAGTGAGTCCTAATCGATCATAACTCGATAATTATAAAGAAAATACATATAACAATAACTCCTAAAAATCCGCAAGTCCTCCACTAGCCACTCCCATCACTTTGACCACGTGCCATAGAATTCTAGCAGCGAAATAAGTGGAACAATAAGTCTAAGAGCCGTTGTTGATATTTAAACATCAATCTTCACAAGAAATCGTCCATTAATAGCTATGCTGAATAAGGATCCTGGATCCATACTCCAGCTAGAGAATACTCCATGAGAATAATTGATGCAAGCACGTCTTCAAGAATAACATATCTTGTCTTTAGTACTCAGCAATTGGTTTTGTCATTCTGCTACTTCTTCCATTGGCTTAGGCTTCAGTCTCATCCATGTGTTGCAGATGTCTCGTAGTGGAACGTACAATAGACTGGATCTCAGAGTTGTTATACCTGTCTAACACATCACCATACTAAATGCAATCATTAGTAAACAAATAACACCGAGGATCGTTGATCCTTTATATCCTGATACATATCTCAATGATAATCTATCCATAAGATAGTCAAGGATTAAGGATCCTCAGCATAAAATTCATGCCCTAACAATTGCCTCCAAAATGGCAGGTGATAGTGGAACACAGCTGTCATTTTGAAATTCAAACTTCTGCGAAAACTGATAGATGGGACGGTTTTGCCAGAAATTTTTACCATTTAGCCCCCGAGTTAATAATAACCGTCTATATATGCCGTCTTATATCTTTGGTTATAATCATACCTCCAGCCGACGCATCAGGTATCATTCCTATTCTTTTCTTATTTTCTTTAACAATGTCTACTGCTTCAACTTCTTCTTCTAAGCCTACCGAACCATCTTATGATTACTCCGAGTTGTCGGAAATGGAACCACAATGCCTCATAACCAACTCGTCTACCGAGATTTGTAAACTCACAGATCCCGAGATCGACGAGTTCCGTTCGCTGTTTCCTCCGAGAACCCTATTCCGACTTTACGAATCCAGTGTCCGCTGCGACGTGTATTCCAAAGTCTAGGCGTGTTTTCCGGCAACTCCGTTCCTGATCGGCTACAAGTACCCTTTTCCTCCTTTCACTCAAAGTTTTTTCGACTCCACCGGCATATCCTATATACAGGCTATGCCTATGGTTTGGAGGGTCCTCAGCACTATCGAGAGAATCATCGAGGAGCAAGAGATTGATTTTGGCCTTCCAGAGTTATCACACTTGTACACCCTTACTACCCATGGTCCTACCCGATTTATTTTCAAATCCAAGCCTTGTCAACCTCACCCGATACTAAAAGTCACTTTAAATGATTCCTCATGGAGGAATCTGTTTTTCTTTGTAAAACGTGACTCAATACCAGGAGGGATTGATCTTCCTTCAAAGTGGGTTAGAAAGGGTAGGATCCTGGATCCTTAAGAAATAGCAGGATCCTTGATGCTTTAACTTTAATTCTGAATCTTCCTTTTTGTTTGCAGTTGACAACTTTGCTTCTTTAGGCAAGTTACCTGGCACAGAAGAGAAAACAAAATGGTTCCTAGCACTGGATACCGAAGTTAGAACCTTTCAAGCTCGTTTTGTTGAAGCTTTCTGCGAAATCTCTTCGGGTTCCAGCATGTCAAGTGAGTTTATAAAAATAATTTTAAGATAAATAAAATTAGTTTGAATACTTATCTGTTAACTTTTCTTTCGTAGGCGCCAAAAAATCCCAGAAGTCAGCCGGTAAGTTCTCCCTGGAAGATATTAACTGCATGGTCACCTCTCCTGTCATCAAGAAAGAAGCTTCAAAAGCAGCCACTAGTTCCGAGCCCAAGACTGCAACAACCAGGGCTAAGTCCGCTGCTTCCAAAAGAAAGAGGCCCTCTAATCCCGAGACCCATTATGGCATTGTCCTATCTGTAAGTATCCTGTATCCTGATACTTTGAGTTTTAGGATCCAATATCCTTCCGATTTTAATTGCTTTGTTGTATATAGGCTATGAGTGCTTTCAAAGAGCACTATGAAAAGACTATCGACCAAATGAGTGACAAGCTGTCGGGGTTAGGGAAAGCCGTGGTCGCCAAGGACAAGGCCATGATCCAGCTTTCCAAAGAGAAAAACAGTTGGTGGATCAGCTATCCTTAGCAGAAGCCCAACGTCAAGAGGCAGTGGAGCAGGCTACGGATGAGGCCAAGGTGTGGGCTGCCAGGTCGGTATTCCAAGCACAGATCAAGATGGCGAAGGAGACCGATGATCCTGCTTTCGATAAGGCGACCTGGGATGTGGAAAAGTGGAAGACTGCCCTTGATGATCTTGGTGGTGAGGACGATGAGGAGATGGCTGAAAATACCGAGGTTGGGACTAGCGGCGTGAAGGAGGTGGCTGAAGCTGGTAAGGGAGAAGGTGCTGCTGAGGGTGAAGATGCAGCTTAGGTGGGCGATGAAGGATATAGAAGACAAGGCCCGAGCCCACTTTTTTTTTTGTGATGATGTTTTTCTGAACAATGACTTTGGTTTGTAATAAACAGTAGTAACTAGGGTAAAGGATCCATGATCCTTAAGATAATTTGCGGGGGTGACAAAGGTGGATGGATCCTTTGTTTGTGGGGATGAAGCCTTTGTTGCCCCTGTTTTTTAATTTTCCTGCACTCATGAACAGTTAGTAGTACTCACTTAACCCAGATGGATGGTCCATCTTTTGCATGGTGAAGTCCGGGTTAAGAATTTTGGATAAGTCCCGGCGGCTTATTTTAAATAATATAAATCTTTTAAATATTTTCCTGTTGTTTATGTTTAAAATTTTGTTTGATATAACTTTAGCATTATTGATAGTTTCGCAAATATTCTTGAGTAAAAGATTTTTAGGATATAAAATCCTTATGAAAATTACTTAGGACAGAATATCCTCAAAGGACAAATTTTAGGATAAAGTATCCTTAAAAATAGGTAAAAATTCTTGTAATAAAACATCTTTAAAGGAATAACCCTCTAAACTGAAATATCCAAATTTATTGCAACTAAGATAATACAGATTCATTAACAGAAACCATACCAGAAGGTCTAGGTAGACCTAAGTTACCATAAGTAATGACACTTCTGTGATCCTGGTAGAAGCAATTTAAGGATTTTGGATCCTTAGATTTTTTATCTTCACAAAGAACTTAGAAAATCTGTTGCAAATAATTCATAATGTTAACTGGGATTATACCCATTAAACTGGGGACAAGCCCAAATAATAAACTGGGGACTCGCCCAACCCGGGATTTAGCCCAAACGAAGATAACGTGAAAACGTTATAAACCGGTGGTATGGTACGTCTACCATAATTCGTAGGATCCTCCATATAGCCGAAAGCATCGAAATTGTTAGCCACTAAGCGTGCACTGGTCCCGCTGCCCCGGACTATAAGTCGGATAACGTGCGCTCCAGGCGAGAGTGTAGAAACTCTATTTATAATAAAGGTGAAAACCTTTAAACCTTAGAGGATATGACCATTGGGGGTCATATCCAAACGTGGGCTAGGCCAAGAGAAATAGGATAATACCTCAAATGTAAAGGAGAGGTGGCCAACCTCTTGAGCATCAAGTATATTATTATAATCCTGCATTGTTACTCAAAACTTGGAAAAGATAAAATGTTAAGAATATATTATCCTTAAATTAACAAAAAGAATTCAAAAAGAGTAACTGATCAGATAGATGTTACTGATTTCGGGGATCCTTGATCCTTTAAGGATAATATATCCTCCCAGGGTACTGGATCCTGATCAGAAAAAATACTTTTTGAGGTGGATAGCATTCCATGCTCTTGGTAATCTGCTGCCCTCCATTGTGAGCAAATGATATGCCCCTTTTCCTGCCTCTGACTCGATCTGATAAGGTCCTTCCCATTTGGGTGCTAACTTTCCATCAGCCGGATTGCTAGTATTTTGGAAGGCTTTCCTCAAGACTAAATCTCCTTCTTGAAATCTTCTGATTATTATATTTTTGTTGTATGCCCCAGCTACCCTTTGTTGATAAGCTGCCATTCTAATTTTGGCTAGGTCTCTGAGTTCTTCTACAGTATCCAGTCTTCAAGAAGGATTTCTTCATTGGCTTCAGGATCACGGATGCTCGTTCTTGCTGTAGGAACCACCATTTATGTAGGAATTACTGCCTCTGAGCCAAATACCAATGAGAAGGGTGTTTGGCCTATTGCATTCTTGGGTGTTGTCCTGTCGGCCCAAAGAATATAAGGTAGCTCTTCGGCCCACTTTCCCTTCTTGGATCCTAGTTTCTTCTTTAGATTATTGATGATGATTTTGTTGCTAGACTCTTCTTGACCATTAGCTTGAGGATGCACCAGAGTATAGGTTATCATCTTGATGCCCCAACTGTCACAAAAGTTAGTGGTTCTTTTCCCGATAAACTGGGAACCATTATCACAAATAATTTCTGAGGGGATACCAAATCTAGTAATAATATTTCTTTTAATGAAAGATATCACCTCTTTTTCGCGTACTTGAACAAAAGCTTCTGCTTCTATCCATTTTGAAAAGTAGTCCATCATTGCAAGTATGAATACTCTTCCTCCTGGTGCCTTAGGTAGTTTGCCTACAGTATCCATACCCCATTTCATGAAAGGCCACGAAGAGGATATAGGATACATAGGTTCTGTTGGTTGGTGGAGGATGTTTGCATGTCTTTGACAAGAATCACATTTCTTCGAATATTCCATTGCATCTCTCTTCATTGTTTGCCAGAAGTATCATGTTCTTAGAATCCTAGAAAACAAGGCTCTACCTCCGGTGTGATTACCACAGTCACCTTCGTGAAAATCTTTGAGCACCTCTTGGATTTCAGGATCCTCGATGCACCTCAAGTATGGACTTGCAAGAGATTTCCTGTACAACATATCATCTAATAAAATGTATTGTGATACCTTGAGTTTGAAGGATTTGGGATTCTCAGTGGTTGGAATTTCTCCTATTTGAATGTACTTCTTGATTGGAAGGATCCATGATTCTTGATTATTCGAGGATAATGGATCCCAAAGTACAATTTCTTTGTTATTTGTTATCTCCCCAACTTCTTGTTCTCCTATTGCTGGTGAGAGAACATGAATGATTGGAATCTTCGTGTCTTCTGGAATTTTCAAAGATGGGGCTAAATTTGCCAAAGCATCTGCCCCTGCATTTTCTTCTCTTGGTACCTGTACAATGCTAAATAATTCGAAGGATTTTGCTAATTCCTTCTCAACATTTAGATATTTGATTAGTTTTTCTCCTTTAACAGCATAAGAGCCATTAAAGTGGTTAGCAATCAATAATGAATCTATATATACTTGAAGATACCTGATCCTCATGCACTTAGCTAATTACAAACCTGCGATCAAAGCCTCATATTCTGCCTCGTTGTTCGTTGCTTGAAACTCACAGGCTATAGACTGGGGTAATATGTCCCCCTGTGGCGATTTTAGTAGGATCCCCAATCCCGTCCCTCTTATATTAGAAGCGACGTCAGTGAAGAGTATCCAAGGATCCTTAGTCTTTTCTAGTTGTTGGACCTCCAAGTCAGCTTCTTTTTGTAGGTCACTAGTGAAATCAGCCACAAAGTCTGCGAGTGCTTGTGACTTGATTACTGTTCTTGGCTCGTATTGGATATCATATGCACTTAATTTCACAGCCCACTTGGCCATTCAACCTGATAACTCTGGTTTTCTAAGAACGTTCTTAACAGGATAATTAGTTCTCAAAATAATAGTTTGAGTTTCAAAATAATGTCTCAATTTAGTAGAAGCCATAATGAGTGCAAGAATTAACTTTTCTAAATGAGAATACCTGACTTCCGCATCTAGAAGACTTTTACTTACATAGTAAACGGGATGTTGTTCACCTTCATGATCCTTTACCAAGACGGCACTTACTGCATTTCCTGAGACAACAAGATATAGATATAAGGATTCTCCATCCACGGGCTTCAATAGAGCTGGAACTGAGGATAAGTAATCCATCAAGGCTGTAAGCCCAGCCTCATGCTTTTCCGTCCACTCAAACTTCTTATTCTTCCTAAGGATGTCATAGAAGTCTTTGCACTTTTCGGAGGATCTTGAGATGAACCTATTGAGAGCGGCAATTCTTCCTGTGAGCCTTTAGACATCCTTTGCATTTGCAGGAGACTTCAAATGAGGATGGCTTCAATTTGCTCGGGGCTTGCTTCAATTCCTCTTTTAGTCACCATATATCCCAGAAACTTTCCAGCCTTAACACAAAAGTGGCATTTTGACGGATTCAATTTCATGTTATACTGGTCGAGGATATTGAATGCTTTCTCGAGGTCTCTAAGGTGATCCTCAGCTTTCTTCGACATTACCACCATATCGTCTATTGTTTTGGAAAAAAATCTACTAAGGATCAAGTATCCAAATTTGTTATGTGAGGTAAGTTACTAACTCGATAACGACAAGTGTATATGCGTAATATTGGTGAACACAAAGATGTGATTACGAGGGAAAAAGCCCTTAACCAAGATAGTCTTACTTCGGTCAAAACTTATCAAGGTAATCTTTGGTAAAATAACTTCGGTCAAGGATTAATAAGATAATCTTTGGTCGAATTACTTTAGTCAATGATCAACAAGGTAACCTTTGGTCGATGAGTATGTGGTTATCGTGGTCTCCGGCACAAAAAACCCCCGGACGGTGAAAACTATCACCGTCGATTATATTGATAAATAAAAGGTGGTTACAAGTGTGGTGGAGTATCTGATCGAGATTACAAAGTAAACTAGTGAGTAGAGAGAATGCTTGCTTATGCTCTAATGTGTGTGTGATAGTACATGTGTTTTTCTACTCGATCATAGCTCGTTTAAATAAGATAACTTCAATAACAATATTTCCTAATTATCCGGAAGTCTTCCACCTAGCCGCTCCATGACCTTTGACCACGTGCCAATAGCCATCCAGTAGCGAGATAAGCGGTAGACCAGGTCTAGATGCTGTTGTTGTTATTTAAACATCAATCTTCAGGTGAATTCGTCCATAATCAGCTATATTGAATAAGGATCCTAGATCCATACTTCAGATAGAGAGTACTCCATAAGGATAATCGGTACAAGTACGTCTTAAAGTTGCTACACCTGTCTAACACATCACCATACTAAACGCAATCATTAGTAAACAAGTAATACCGAGAATCGTCGATCCTTTATATCCTGATACATATTTCAAGGATAAACTATCCATAAGACAGTGAAGGATAAAGGATCCTCAGTACAAAATTCATGGCCTAACAATTGCCCCCAAAATGGCGGGTGACAGTGGAATACAGCTGTCATTTTGAAATTCAAACTCCTGCAAAACAGAAGGTGATTAGACGTGTTTAAGGCGGTTTAATATCTACAAACCATAATTACACGCCACCTATATATGTGATAATTATAATCTTCTTATAATCACAGATCTAAGCGTCTCTCAGGTATCCTTCTTTCTTGTTGTTCTTCTTCGTTCAATATGTCAACTGTTTCTACATCTTCTTCCTCTTCTTTTTTCCATCATGATGACCTTTACTCACAAAATATCCTTCAATCACCTTCTTCCGAAATCTGTAAATTCACAGATTCGGAGATCGATGAAATCCGATCACATTTTCCAGCCGATACAGTTTTTCGACCCTTCGATTCCGCAGCTCGTAGCGACAGCATTTCAAAAAGTTGGGTTTGCATTCCTGCCCAACCGTTTCTCATAGGTTATAAATATCCTTTCCCCAATTTTACCCAAAGGTTCTTCAATTTGGCGGGAATTTTTTATATCCAGGCCATGCCAATATTGTGGAGAGTCCTTCATACCATAGAAAGGATAACCATAGAGAAGGGAGTCGAGTTCGGCCTAGTAGAATTGGCATATCTGTACAATCTTGTTACCCACGGTTCCAAACGCTTCGACTTTAAATCGAAACCTTACCAAGAAAATCCCATTTTCAAAGTTACCCTTAATAGTATCCTTTGGAAAAACCAATTCTTCTTCGTAAGATGAGATTCCATTCCGGGTGGAACTAATCTTCCCAAAAAGTGGATACCCAAGGGTAGGATCCAGGATCCTTAGGTAACCTAGATAGGATATTTTATTCTTCTGCTAATAACTTTTATTGCTTGTGTAGTTGAAAATTTTGATTTACTGGCTGATCTTCCGGGAGTTGAAGACAGAGTGAAGAGGTTTTTGTCACTGGATCCTGCAATCAGGACTTTTCAAGCAAAGTTTATTGAAGCTTTTCAAAGATCAAACTCAGAGTCAATCATGTCAAGTAAGAATAATAACTCTTAGTATTAAAAAGTGTTAAGAGTTGAAAACTTATCTGTCATTTGCTATTTACAGGTGCTCCAAAATCAGGAAAGTCTGCTTCCAAGTTCTCCCTCAAGGATATCGATTGCATGCTTACCAAGAAAAAGACCCCGAAATCAACCCCTACGTCCGAGCCTCGCCCGATCACAACTCGAACAAAGTCTGGATCCAAGAGAAAGAAGAGTTCAGATACAGAGAACCTCTTTGATGCCGAAAAACAGATTCTAGACATGCTTTCTACTGTAAGGATCCTTTATCTTTGTCAATTTTTATTATTCCAAGCATCTTCCCAAGCTTATCCTGCTTTCATTCATAGGCCATCAATTCTGCCCAACACCACTATGAAAAGACTGTCCCAGAACATGAAAAGACCCTCGCTGCGCTGAGATCAACGGCTGCTGCTAAGGAGAGGGCCCTCTTGAAGATGACCAAAGAGAAGAGAGAGATAGAGGCACATGCTGCTGCCCTGGCTATCCAGATGCAAGACGAAATCAACCGGGCTACCGAAGAGGCAAAGGTATGGGCAGCCAAGTCGGTTCTCGAGGCCAGAATCAAATTGGTGACTGAAGCCAATGATCCATCCTTTGATAAGTCTTCATGGGAAATCAAAGAATGGAAGCAAGTCTTGATCGACTTGGGTGGAGGCGAGGATGAGACTGAAGCTATGGTGGTTGAAGCTGGCGAAGCAGGGACAAGCGGTGTGAAGGGTCTGGATGAAGCTGAAGGTGGGAATGAGACAACGGTGGAGGCGGAAACAAACGTATGAACGGGCGATGAGGGATACAAAAGACAAGGCCCAAGCCGTTTTATTTTGCTTTTATGGTGTTTTTATGAACAATTTATGTGGTCTGTAATAAACAATAGTAACTAGGATAAAGGATCCATGATCCTTAAGACAATCTACGGGGGTGACAAAGGTGGAGGGATCCTCTGTTTGTGGGGATGAAGCCTTTGTTGCCCCTGTTTTTAAATTTTCTGCACTTATGAACCATTAGTAACTCTTACTTAACCCGGATGGATGGTCCATCTTTCGTATGATGAAGTCCGGGTTAAGAATTTTGGATAAGTCCTTGGGTCTTATTTTAATTTATATATAAATCTTTTGACTATTTACTTGTTATTTATTTTTAAAAATTTGTTAGATATAACTTTAACATTGTTGGTAGTTTGACAAATAACTTTGAGTAAAAGATTTTTAGGATAAAAGATCCTTAAAAAAATAACCCAGGATAAGATATCCTTAATAAATATTAAGAAAAAATATCTTAATTAGTTGATAAAATTTATATAAGAAAATTCCCTCAAAGGGCAAATTTTAGGATAAAGTATCCTGAAAATAGCTAAAGATTTTAGTAATCAAATAACTTTAAGCAAATAGCCTTTCAAACTTAAATACCCAAATTTATTGCAACAAATATCATACATAAGTTAATTAGTAAGGATCATACCAGAAGGTCTAAATAGACCTAAGTTACCAGAAGCATCAAACTCTTAATGATCCTTAAAGGAATAGCTTTAGGATCCGGGATCCTTAGCTTCTCGATCTTCAGAAAGAACTTAGGAATTCCGCTACAAATAATTCATATTATTAACTGGGATCAAACCCATTAAACTGGGGACAAGCCCAATAAATATTCTGGGGACAAGCCCGTGCAACTGTGGACAAGCCCGTGCAACTGGGGACAAGCCCAACAAACTGGGGATAAGCCCAAAATATAAACGGGGGACAAGCCCACAAACTGGGGACAAGCCCAACAAACTGGGGACAAGCCCAAACTGGGGACTGGCCCAAAGATATGGATGTTAACTGGGGACTCGCCCAAACCGGGATTTAGCCCAAACGTGAGATAACGTGAAAACGTTATAAACCGCTGGTATGGTACGTCTACCATAAATCGTAGGATCCTCCATATTGCTGGAGACAACGAAATTGTCAGCCACTAAGCGTGTACTGGTCCCGCTGCCCCGAACAATACGTCGGATAGCGTACGCAACTGGCGATCGTGAGAAAGGTGAAAACCTTTAAACCATAGGGGATATGACCATCGAGTGTCGTATCCAAACGTGGGCTAGGCCAAGAGAAATAAGATAATACCTCAAATGGATAGGTGAGGTGGCCAACCTCTTGAGCATCAAATGATTAATTATAATTGTTAGTGCACAGAAATTTGACACTGTGGATATGTTATCCTGGCATATGTTTTGGATCAGTTATCCTTAGCGTGTGTTCCAGATCCAGTCAGGATCAAGGATCCACAGTACTTATTATTTATTAACGGTTGTTCTCATGTGTAGTCTTATATTTAGCAGGTATAACGGTTAGAAGACTCAGTCTATCCACTAACTTGCAATCAAGAAGATATTGACGTGTCTGGATCAATTATCCTTCTGAAGAGTTCCAGAGCTACGTCAGGATCAGTGATCCTCAGTACTTATTGCTTATTAACGATTTTCCTTTGTTATGTTGATATTTTTGGCAGGTATAACGGCTAATGACCAAGTCAAAGCTATAATCTCGCAATCTAATTAATATACCGCGTGGATAATGAAGGAAACAATCACAATTAAGGAATGGCTTGATTGGCGGCTTAAATTAGGGATATTTGTTATTCTTTTCTTGTATATAATGAAGATATGATCAGCTAGGTAAAACACATGTACGAACACACACACTATAGGAGAAGCAAACATTCTCTCTACACACTAGCTTACTTTGTAATCTCGATCATATACTCCACAACACTTGTAACCACCTTTTATTATCAATGTAATCGACGGTGATAGTTTTCACCGTCCGGGGATTTTTTGTGCCGGAGACCACGATAATCGTATACTTGTCGACCAAAGGTTACCTTGTTGATCATTGACTAAAGTAATTCGACCAAATACTATCTTATTAATCCTTGACCGAAGTTATTTTACCAAATATTACCTTGATAAGTTTTGACCGAAGTAAGACTATCGTATTCAAGGGATTTTTCCCTCGTGATCAAATCATTGTGTACATCAAGATTTCGATTACATATTCGTTATTATCAACATAGCACTATACCTCACTTTACAGATTTGGATACTTGATCCTTAGCTGATTTTTATCCAAAACAATTTGGCGCCCACCGTGGGGCAATTGGTGCTATAATCCAGATTATTTCCTATCAATTTTCAACTTTTCATACCCATATCACCATCAATGGCCTCTCAATCAACCTCTGCTTCATCAACCATGCCATCCTCGGTTTCTCTCTCATCAAGAACTTTGCCGCCGATGCCTCCTCCAATTACGGGAGCACCATGGACCACCGCGGCTGGAAACAAGACACAAATTCCAGTCTTCCAGAGCTCAAAAACCACTGCTGCTACTACGGTGGTCAAATCTAACAATGATGTTTCTGCTATGTTTTCACAAGTTAAGGAATACATGGAGCAGCAGAACAAAACCAACCAGAGGATCCTACATGAAATTGAAGATCTCAAGAAAAGAAAGAGGCCAGCGGAGGATCAGACTCCCTTGATGCCTAGGGTGCTGGATTTCACTACTCCAGGATCCGTGGCTCAACATACTCAAGGGTCCTCAATCCTTCAGGAAGGATCATCTATCCTTCAACAGGGGTCTGTGAGTCAACAAACTCAAGGATCCTCGTTCCTTCAAAAAGGATCATCCATCCTTCAACCAGGGTCCATGGGTCAACAAACTCAAAGATCCTCGTTCTTTCAGCCAGGATCATCTATCCTTCAACAGGGGTCCATGGGTCAACAAACTCAAGGATCCTCGTTCTTTCAGCCATGATCATCTATTCTTCAACAGGGGTCCGTGGGTCAACAAACTCATGGATCCTCATTCCTTCAACAAGGATCATCCATCTTTCAGCCAGGATCCTTTGGGTTGTATCCTCAAGAATCCTTCAGATCCCAACCTCAAGGATCCTTCTGGCAGAATCAAGGATCCTCAGGAATTCACCATCAAAGGTCTTCTGAGGTCCATGAAGGGGACATCATCCCCATGCAGACCATTGCCTCTGGTGGACCTGCTACTGTAGCAGATGCCTCTTATCTTAACTACACTTCTAGGATGCCAACGTTCAACCAACCAAGAGGTAACGCCTATAATCACATATCCTCAGATACTAACCTTGGCTCTATGCAGGATACAACTATCAATCAGGCTATGGCTAGGGAACTTCAGAAGCTTAAGGATATGATATCCATCATGCCAGGAGTGGTCCGTCCAATTCCTGAAATACCAGAAGGGAGCCACAAGCTGTCCAGATTTGCTCCACCGATATGCGATACGGAGATCCCGAAACGCTTTCAAACCCCCAACATGAAAGTGTATGATGGGACCACTGATCTGGAAGAACACGTGGCTCAGTATAGGGAAAGGATGGAGATCAATCCAATTCATGAAAGACTCAAGGAAGCTTGTCTATGCAAGGGTTTCGGATCCACACTAACAGGATCTGCACTTAAATGGCTGCTAAGTCTTCCTCCTTATTCTGTAACATCTTTTTCACATTTAGTTAACTTGTTCAACAGCCAGTTTTCTTGTAGTAGGAAATTTGAGAAGTTAACTAGTGATTTATATAGAGTTGTCCAACCTTATGATGAATCCTTAAGGGATTTTGTTACAAGGTTTGGCAGGGAAGCCTTAGAAATACCTAATCTTGATATGGCTACGGCTGTTGAAGCATTCAAGATGGGACTTCAAAGGGGCTCCCCATTTTAAGACGATCTTGTGATGACTCCGTGCAGGACCTTAGATGAAGTCAGGAACAGGGCGTTAAGATTCATCCGATGAAGGATCTGGGAGAAAAAGCAAGGTGGCCCCGAAAGAATGAGAAGACGACCGGCTTCAAAGACAAGTCTAAGTGGTGCGCCTTCCACGAAGATTTTGGCCACATGACAGACGAGTGTATCGGCTTAAGGAGGGAAATTGGATACCTCCTGAGCAAGGGTCACTTTAAAGAACTCCTGGGAAGGAAAAAATCCAAGATCCAGGATCCTGAAGACCTTCCACAAAAAGCAATGCCACCACCATATGCTCATGTAATCAACTTCGTCACCAGAGATTATGACATGTTTCGAACCTCTTGTCCTGCAAAAGTAGAGCTTGCAGAAGAATTTAAGTTGGACGATGAAAGAAGACCGCTCATCCCCACTACTCGAGTGAGTGATCAGAGAATATTTTTCAATTCAAGGATCCAGGATCCTCATCAGGATAAGCTGGATATGCAAACAGTCAATTTCATCTCCGGAGGATCGGACATATGTGGAACTTCTTTCTCTGCAGCAAAAAGACTTGCCAAAGAAATCAAGATGGATAACGGAGATCAACCAATAGTATCGACCACCTTGACAATAGACAAAAGAATCTTCTTCGATGAGGAAGACATGCTAAACATTCAGGATCCTCATCACGATGGTTTGATTATTACTTTATTTATTTCTAACCATTATGTACGCAGGATGCTAGTGGACGGTGGCAGCTCGGTCAACATTATCCAGCATGATGTCCTCAAGAAGATGAATATACCGGATTCGGAGATCATTCCTAGAACATCAGTGCTAGTCGGTTTCAGTAGTGAAACCAAGAAGACATTGGAGGACATCAACCTCCCAATCTATATTGAAGGGTTAAATTAATATAAAATATTTTGTGTTATTGATAACCTTTCTTGTGGCAATGTTATTTTAGGCAGGCCCTGGCTGCATGGAACGAAGGCGGTGGCCTCAACTTACCACCAATGCATCAAATTACCTACTCCGTGGGGAGTTGTGAAGATAGTTGGTGATCAGACAGAGGCCAAGAACTATTATTCTTCATAGATGAAGCCAACGACCAAGCAAACTATAGCATAGAAATTATAGAAACATCCTAGGGACGTGCTGGAAGCTCGGGAGAAAGACCTTAAAGAAGTATCTTTGGACCCCGAGGATCCAGAGATAAAGGTGTTTCTAGGATCCAGTATCCCTAGCAAGATCGAGGAGGATCTCATATCCTTCTTAGGGAGAAGAAGATATACCTTTGCCTTCAAGAATTCTGACATGACAGGTATTTCAAAAGAGGTAATCACTCATAAACTCGGACTTGATTTATCTGTAAAACCCGTCCATCAGAAGCGAAGAAAATTCTCTCCTGAAAGGAACAAGATCATACAAGAAGAAGTTGAAAAACTTCTTAAGGCCGGTATGATCAGAGAGGTTAAGTATCCTCGATGGTTAGCTAATGTGGTTGTTGTTTCTAAAAAGAATGGAAAGTGGAGGGTGTGTGTCGATTTTACTGATTTAAACAAGGCATGCCCCAAGGATCCTTTTCCGTTACCACATATAGATTCCATGGTGGATGCAACGGCAGAACATGAAATGCTTACCTTTATGGATGCTTCCTTTGGATTTCAACAAATTCAGATGGAACCATCTGATCAAGAGGATACAGCATTCATGACTCCTACCGGCATATACTGTTATACTGCTATGCCGTTTGGACTAAGAAATGCAGGGGCAACATACCAAAGACTGGTCAACATGATGTTCAAGGATCAGTTGGGCAAGACTATGGAAGTATATATAGACGATATGGTGGTAAAGTCAAAGAAAGCTGAGGATCACCTCAGAGATCTCGAGGAAGCATTCAATATCCTTGACCACTATAACATGAAATTGAATCCGTCAAAATGCCACTTTGGTGTTAAGGCTGGAAAGTTTCTGGGATATATGGTGACTAAAAGAGGAATTGAAGCAAGCCCCGGGCAGATTGAAGCCATCATCAACTTGAAATCTCCTGCAAATGCCAAGGATGTCCAAAGGCTCACGGGAAGAGTAGCCGCTCTCAACAGGTTCATCTCAAGATCCTCCGAGAAGTGCAAAGACTTCTATGATGTTCTGAGAAAGAATAAGAAGTTCGAGTGGACGGAAAAGCATGAGGCTGCACTCAAAGCCTTGAAGGATTACTTATCCTCAGCTCCAGCTCTGATGAAGCCCGTGGATGGAGACTCCTTATACCTGTACCTAGCTGTCTCAGGAAACGCTGTAAGTGCTGTCCTTGTGAAGGATCATGAAGGTGAACAACATTCCGTTTATTATGTAAGTAAAAGTCTTTTAAATGCAGAAGCCAGGTATTCTCATTTAGAAAAATTAATTCTTGCACTTATTATGGCTTCTACTAAATTGAGACATTACTCTGAAACACATGCTATTATTTGAGAACTAACTATCCTGTTAAGAATGTTCTTAGAAAGCCAGAATTATCAGGTCGAATGGCCAAGTGGGCTGTGAAGCTGAGTGCATATGATATTCAGTATGAGCCTAGAACAGCCATTAAATCACAAGCGCTTGCAGACTTTGTGGCTGATTTCACCAATAATGAAGCGGAATACGAAGCTCTAATAGTAGGTTTGCAATTAGCTAAACACATGAGGATCAGGTATCTTCAAGTATATGTAGATTCATTATTGATGACTAACCACTTTAATGGCTCATATGCTGTTAAAGGTAAAAGACTAATCAAGTATCTAGATGTTGTGAAGGAACTATCAAAGTTCTTCGATTCTTTTAGTATTATTCAGGTACCAAGAGAATAGAATGTTGGGGCAGATGCTTTAGCAAATTTAGCTTCATCATTGAAGATTCCAGAAGATACCAAGATCCCAATAATCCATGTACTCTCACCGGCAATAGGAGAACAGGAAGTTGGGGAGATAACAACTGACAAAAATATTGTGTCTATGGATCTATTATCCTCAAGTAATCAAGGATCTTGGATCCTACCAATCAAGAAGTTCATTCAAAATGGAGAGATTCCAGCCACAGAAAATCCTAAGTCCTTCAAACTTAAGGTATCACAATACATTTTATTGAATAATATTCTGTATAGGAAATCTCTTGCAGGCCCATACTTGTGATGTATCGAAGATCCTGAAATTCAATAGGTGCTCAAAGACTTTCACGAAGGAGATTGCGGTAATCACACTGGAAGTAGAGCCCTATTCTCAAGAATTCTGAGAACAGGAACTTCTGGCCTACCATGAAGAGAGACGCCATGGAGTACTCAAAGAAGTGTGATCCATGTCAAAGACATGGCAATATTCTGCATCAGCCAGCAGAACCTATGTATCCTATATCCTCATCATGGCCTTTCATGAAGTGGGGCATAGATATCGTGGGTAAGCTACCTAAAGCGCCAGGAGGAAAAGTATTCATGCTTGCAATGACTGATTACTTTTCAAAGTGGATAGAAGCAGAAGCTTTCGTTCAAGTCCGAGAAAAAGAGGTGATATCCTTCATTAAAAGAAATATTATTACTAGATTTGGTATCCCTTCAGAAATTATTTGTGACAATGGTTCCCAGTTTATCGGGAAAAGTACCACTAACTTTTGTGACAGTTGGGGCATTAAGATGATTACCTCCACACTAATTCATCCTCAAGCTAATGGTCAAGCAGAATCAAGTAACAAGATTATTATCAACAACTTGAAGAAGAAACTAGGATCCAAGAAAGGCAAGTGGGCCGAAGAGCTACCATATGTTCTTTGGGCTGATAGAACAACACCAAAGAATGCAACAGGTCAAACACCCTTCTCATTGGTGTTTGGCTCAGAAGCTGTAATCCCTACGGAGATGGTGGTTCCTACTGCAAGAGCAAGCATCCGTGATCCTCAAGCCAACAATGAAATCCTTTTCCAAGACCTGGATACTGTTGATGAGCTCAGAGACCTAGCTAAAATCAGAATGGCAGCATATCAACAAAGGGTAGCTGGGGCATACAACAAAAATATTAGGATTTGAAGATTTCAAGAAGGAGATCTAGTTTTGAGGAAAGCCTTCCAAAACACAACTAATGCAGCAGATGGAAAGCTAGCGCCTAAGTGGGAAGGTCCCTACTTGATCGAATCAGAAGCCGGAAAGGGGGCATATCACCTGTTGACTATGAAAGGCAACAGGTTACCTAGATCATGGAATGCTATTCATCTCAAGAAATACTTTTTCTAATCATGATCAAGTATCCTCAGAAGGATCAGGGATCTTGAAATTGGTAATATCTATCCGATCACTTATTCATTTCAGATTCTTATTAATTTAAGGATAATATATTTTTAACGTTTGTCTTTTCCAAGTTTTAAATAACAATGCAGATTTCAAACAAGAGGTTCAATGTCTAAGAGGTTGGCCACCTCTCCTTTACATTTAAGGTACTTTACTATTTTCCTTGGCCTAGCCCACGATTGGATATGACCCCCGATGGTCATATCCCCCAAGGTTTAAAGGTTTTCACTTTTCTTATAAATTAGAGTTTCTACACTCTTGCTTGGAGCGCACGCTATCCAACGTATAGTCCGGGGCAGCGGGACCAGTACACGTTTAGTGGCTGACAATTTCGTTGTCTTCGGCTATATGGAGGATCCTACGATTTATGGTAGACGTACCATACCACCGGTTTATAACGTTTTCACGTTATCTCAAGACAAAGGTTTCTAACATTTTCATGTTAGCTAAGGTTTATAACATTTTCACGTTATCTCACGTTTGGGCTAAATCCCGGTTTGGGCGAGTCCACAGTTAACATCCGTATCCTTGGGCCAGTCCCCAGTTTGGGCTTGTCCCCAGTTTAACACCAGTTCTTGGGCTTGTCCCTAGATTACATGGGCTTGTCCCCAGATTTCACAGACTTGTCCCCAGTTGCACGGGCTTGTCCCCAGTTTATTTTATGGGCTTGTCCCCGGTTTATTGGGTTTAATCCCAGAAAATATCATAAATTATTTGCATCAAGTATCATAAAATAGATTCTGAGGATCACCAAAGGATCGATACTTATGGATTCAAAATCCTTTAATTCAGTTTTATAAGGATTTCAAAAGGATCAATACTTATGGGAGAAGGATATACAGCCGGAAGTAGTCTCGCTTGGATGCTGGGGAGATCCATAGATCTGGATAGAGTCCCCAGAATAGCACTACTTAGTGACTAGGAGCGGAGATACCTTTGCGCGTTCTTTTTGTTTGATCGGCCTATCTTCCTTCTTTCTATAAGCAAGCTCCCTCCGGCTGTCCAGGGGCTGGGCGGCTCTCGGTTCTTGAGGGGGATTAGGCGGCAGTTGAAAGAGCTGCTCGAAAGCTTGACGAAGAAGCGAAAAAGGCATATATATAATATTCTTTTTAGTACAAGGGCTTTTTACTAGTCAAGTGGTAAGGCAGGGCGCTATTCGATGAAGAAAACATCTTTTATGCCGGTCTTTGAGAGCATAAAGAGGGCCTTCTAATTCATAAAGAGGGTCTTAGAATTCAAACTAGATATCGGATGAAAGTGGTATGACAACCTCAAAACCCGGTCCCATGGGGAGAGTTTTCTATTTGAGTTTCGAAAAAGAAAGGAGAAAGGACTTTTGAAGCTTGCTGACTAGGGTTGGAAGCTAAATTCAGTCTTCGCCATAACATAAGAAAGTCGTGGAGTGCATAAGCCCCTTTAGAGATAGGGGCGGCTTTCTTATGGTAGTCATTGCGAATGAGCAAGTAGGGGGCGGCAACTAAAGAGGAACTAGAATAGATAGTTTTTGTTGCCTACTCACGCGAACCCATATCCTTGCTTTTCTATCAATTTCAAATTCTAATCTTCCTCCCCAATCTGATATTATGGTGCCAGTATAGACCGATGGGAACGATGGAACCTGTGAATTCAAAAGATTTTAGTGAAAAAGAATTCGAATGATTCATTGATCGGGATGGCGGAACCGGCCAGAGACCAATTCATCTATTCGGAAAAATTATGAACTAATGAGAGAACTGAAATAGAAATTGAAAGAGTAAATATTCTCCCACAAAAACTTGGTGAATTGAAGTTGGCCTTAGATGTAATAGGACTCCCAGTTACTGTACGCGATCGTATACTGAGGTGCTCCGCGCCGGTTGTTGGAACGACGCGAGCTTCCCAGGATAGTGGATCCTGATCAGAAAAAATATTTCTTGAGTTGGATGGCATTCCATGCTCTTGGTAACACGTTGCCTTCCATTTTGAGCAAATGATATGCCCCCTTTCCTGCTTCCGACTCAATTTGATAAGGTCGTTCCCATTTGGGTGCTAGCTTCCCATCGGCCGGATTTGTTGTGTTTTGGAAGGCTTTCCTCAATACTAGGTCTCCTTCCTGAAACTTGGTGAATTGAAGTTGGCCTTAGGTGTAATAGGACTCCCAGTTACTGTACGCGATCATATACTGAGGTGCTCCCCGCCGGTTGTTGGAACGACGTGAGCCGGGCCGGGTCTCGATTCAGAAAGATGAAGGGCCCAAAAGTTGTTTCTAGTGGCGGACGGGTGAGTAACGCGTAAGAACCTGCCCTTGGGAGGGGAACAACAGCTGGAAACGACTGCTAATACCCCGTAGGCTGAGGAGCAAAAGGAGGAATCCGCCCGAGGAGGGGCTCGCGTCTGATTAGCTAGTTGGTGAGGTAATAGCTTACCAAGGCGATGATCAGTAGCTGGTCTGAGAGGATGATCAGCCACACTGGGACTGAGACACGGCCCAGACTCCTACGGGAGGCAGCAGTGGGGAATTTTCCGCAATGGGCGAAAGCCTGACGGAGCAATGCCGCGTGGAGGGAGAAGGCCCACGGGTCGTGAACTTCTTTTCCCGGAGAAGAAGCAATGACGGTATCTGGGGAATAAGCAAAGTTTCCATGGAAACTCCATTGATATGTGACAATTATATCCAGCTTGTCAAATCTAATATGTTTTTGCAGAAAGTTTGAATTCAAAGGCAAAATGATAGCTGTGATCTTATCACAACCGCCATTTTGGGGGCAATTGTTAGTGCACAGAAATTTGACACTGTGGATATGTTATCCTGGCATATGTTTTGGATCAGTTATCCTTAGCGTGTGTTCCAGATCCCGTCAGGATCAAGGATCCACAATACTTATTATTTATTAACGGTTGTTCTCATGTGTAGTCTTATATTTAGCAGGTATAACGGTTAGAAGACCCAATCTATCCACTAACTTGCAGCCAAAAAGATATTGACGTGTCTCGATCAATTATCCTTATGAAGAGTTCCAGATCTACGTCAGGATCAGTGATCCTCAGTACTTATTGCTTATTAACGATTTTCCATTGTTATGTTGATATTTTTGGCAGGTATAACGGCTAATGACCAAGTCAAAGCTATAATCTCGCAATCTAATTAATATACCGCGTGGATAATGAAGGAAACAATCACAATTAAGGAATGGCTTGATTGGCGGCTTAAATTAGGGATATTTGTTATTCTTTTCTTGTATATAATGAAGATATGATTAGCTAGGTAAAACACATGTACGAACACACACACTATTGCAGAAGCAAACATTCTCTCTACACACTAGCTTACTTTGTAATCTCGATCATATACTCCACAACACTTGTTACCACCTTTTATTATCAATATAATCGAAGATGCTAGTTTTCACCGTCCGGGGGTTTTTTGTGCCGGAGACCATGATAATCATATACTTATCGACCAAAGGTTATCTTGTTGATCATTGACTAAAGTAATTCGACAAAAGATTATCTTATTAATCCTTGACCGAAGTTATTTTACCAAAGATTACCTTGATAAGTTTTGACCGAAGTAAGACTATCGTATTCAAGGGCTTTTTCCCTCGTGATCAAATCATTGTGTACATCAAGATTTCGATTACATATTCGTTATTATCAACATAGCACTATACCTCACTTTACAGATTTGGATACTTGATCCTTAGCTGATTTTTATCCAAAACAATAATCATGCATGGTTACTCAAAACTTGGAAAAAATAAAATGTTAAGAATATATTATCCTTAAATTAACAACAATTTAAATAGAATAACTGATCAGAAAGATGTTACCGATTTAAGGATCCTAGATCCTTTTTCTGGATAATATATCTTCTCAGGATAGTGGATCCTGATCAGAAAAAATATTTCTTGAGGTGGATGGCATTCCATGCTCTTGGTAACACGTTGTCTTCCATTTTGAGCAAATGATATGCCCCCTTTCCTACTTCCGACTCAATTTGATAAGGTCCTTCCCATTTGGGCGCTAGCTTCCCATCGGCCGGATTTGTTGTGTTTTGGAAGGCTTTCCTCAATACTAGGTCTCCTTCCTGAAACCTTCGGATTCTGATATTTTTGTTATATGCCCCAGCTACCCTTTGTTGATAAGCTGCCATTCTGATTTTTGCTAGGTCTCTGAGTTCTTCTACAGTATCCAAGTCTTCAAGAAGGATTTCTTCATTGGCTTCAGGATCACGGATGCTCGTTCTTGCTGTAGGAACCACCATTTCTGTGGGAATTACTGCTTCTGATCCAAACACCAAAGAGAAGGGTGTCTGGCCTGTTGCGTTTTTGGGTGTAGTTCTGTCTGCTCAAAGAACATAAGGAAGTTCTTCGGCCCATTTTCCCTTCTTGGATCCTAACTTCTTCTTTAGATTGTTGATGATGATCTTGTTACTAGACTCTGCTTGACCATTGGCATGAGGGTGAACCGGAGTGGAAGTAATCATTTTGATCCCCCAACTGTCACAAAAGTTAGTGGTTCTATTCCCGATAAACTGGGAACCATTGTCACAAACAATTTCAGCGGGAATACCAAATCTAGTTATAATATTTGGTTTAGTAAATGATATTACTTCCCTTTCTCGGACTTGTATGAATGCTTCCGCCTCAATCCATTTGGAGAAGTAGTCAGTCATAGCAAGCATAAAAACCTTTCCACCGGGTGCTTTTGGTAGCTTGCCTACAATATCCATACCCCTTTCATGAAAGGCCATGAGGAGGATATAGGATATAGAGGCTTCGCTGGCTGATGAAGGATGTTCGTGTGTCTTTGACAAGAATCACATTTCCTTGAATACTCCACTGCATCCTTCTTCATTGTTGGCCAGAAGTATCCAGTTCTAAGTATCCTGAAAAATAATGCTCTTCCACCTGTGTGATTGCCGCAATCTCCTTCATGAAAATCCTTGAGTACTTCTTGGATCTCAGGATCCTCAATGCATCTCAAATATGGACCTGCAAGAGATTTTCTATATACCATATCATTTAACAAAATATATTGGGATACCTTGAGTTTGAAGGACTTGGGATTTTCTGTGGCTGGAATTTCTCCAGTCTGAATGTAGTTCTTGATAGGATGGATCCATGATCCTTTGTTATTCGAGGATAAAGGATCCCAGAGAATGATTTCTTTATCATTCGTTATCTCTCCAACTTCCTGTTCTCCTATTGCTGGCGAGAGAATGTGGATTATTGGGATTTTCAAATCTTCAGGAATCATCAGAGATGAGGCTAAGTTTTCCAAGGCGTCTGCCCCAGCGTTTTCTTCCCTCGGTACCTGTGTAATACTAAATATTTCGAAGGATTTCGATAACTCCTTCACAACATCTAAATATTTCATTAGTTTCTCACCTTTAACAGCATACGAGCCATTAAAGTGGTTAGTTATCAATAAAGAATCTACATAAACTTGAAGATACCTGATCCTCATGCTTTTGGCTAATTACAAACATGCGGTTAGAGCCTCGTACTCTGCTTCATTGTTTGTTGCTTGGAAAAGTCAGTCATAGCAAGCATAAAAACCTTCCTGTAAGCCTTTGGACATCCTTCGCGTTTGCCGGAGATTTCAGGTTGAGGATGGCTTCAATCTGCTCGGGGCTTGCTTCAATTCCTCTTTTAGTCACCATATATCCCAGAAATTTTCCAGCCTTAACACCAAAGTGGCGTTTTGACGGATTAAATTTCATGTTATAATGGTCAAGGATATTGAATGCTTCCTCGAGATCTCTGAGGTGATCCTCAGCTTTCTTTGACTTTACCACCATATCGTCTATATATACTTCCATAGTCTTGCCCAACTGATCCTTGAACATCATGTTGACCAGTCTTTGGTATGTTGCCCCTGCATTTCTTAGTCCAAACGGCATAGCAGTATAACAGTATATGCCGGTAGGAGTCATAAATGCTGTATCTTCTTGATCAGATGGTTCCATCTGAATTTGTTGAAATCCAGAGGAAGCATCCATAAAGGTAAGCATTTCATGTCCTGCCGTTGCATCCACCATGGAGTCTATATGTGGTAATGAGAAAGGATCCTTGGGGCATGCCTTGTTTAAATCGGTAAAATCGACACACACCCTCCACTTTCCATTATTTTTTGAAACAACGACCACATTAGCTAGCCATCGAGGATATTGAACCTCTCTGATCATACCGGCCTTAAGAAGTTTTTCAACTTCTTCTTGTATGATCTTGTTCCTCTCAGGAGCGAATTTCCTTCGTATCTGATGGACGGGTTTAACAGATAAATCAAGGCCGAGTTTATGAGTGATTACCTCTTTTGAGATACTTGTCATGTCCGAGTGCTTGAAGGCAAAAGTACAACAACATAGCAACTACAACAACATCCTTAGGACGTGCTGGAAGCTCGGGAGAAAGACCTCAAAGAAGTATCATTGGACCCCGAGGATCCAGAGATAAAGGTGTCCTAGGATCCACTATCCCCAGTAAGATTGATATCCTTCTTAGGGCGAGAAGATCTACTTTTGCCTTCAAGCACTCGGACATGACAAGTATCTCAAAAGAGGTAATTACTCATAAACTCGGCCTTGATTTATCTGTTAAACCCATCCATCAGAAGCGAAGGAAATTCGCTCCTTAGAGGAACAAGATCATACAAGAAGAAGTTGAAAAACTTCTTAAGGCCGGTATGATCAGAGAGGTTCAGTATCCTCGATGGCTAGCTAATGTGGTCGTTGTTTCAAAAAATAATGGAAAGTGGAGGGTGTGTGTCGATTTTACCGATTTAAACAAGGCATGCCCCAAGGAACCTTTCCCATTACCACATATAGACTCCATGGTGGATGCAACGGCAGGACATGAATTGCTTACCTTTATGGATGCTTCCTCTGGATTTCTACAAATTCAGATGGAACCATCTGATCAAGAAGATACAGCATTTATGACTCCTACTGGCATATACTGTTATACTGCTATGCCGTTTGGACTAAGAAATGCAGGGGCAACATACCAAAGACTGGTCAACATGATGTTCAAGGATCAGTTGGGCAAGACTATGGAAGTATATATAGACGATATGGTGGTAAAGTCAAAGAAAGCTGAGGATCACCTCAGAGATCTCGAGGAAGCGTTCAATATCCTTGACCATTATAACATGAAATTGAATCCGTCAAAATGCCACTTTGGTGTTAAGGCTGGAAAATTTCTGGGATATATGGTGACTAAAAGAGGAATTGAAGCAAGCCCTGAGCAGATTGAAGCCATCCTCAACCTGAAATCTCCGGCAAACGCGAAGGATGTCCAAAAGCTTACAGGAAGGATAGCCGCTCTTAATAGGTTCGTCTCAAGATCATCCGAGAAGTGCAATGACTTCTATGATATTCATAGAAAGAACAAGAAATTTGAGTGGACTGAAAGGCATGAGATTGCACTCAAGGCCTTGAAGGATTGCTTATCCTCAGCACCAGCCTTGATGAAACCTATAGATGGAGAACCTTTATTTCTCTACCTCGCAGTGTCAGGTAATGCGGTAAGTGCCATCTTGGTAAAGGACCATGAAGGTGAACAACACCCTGTGTATTATGTAAGTAAGAGTCTTTTGGATGCAGAATCCTGGTACTCCCATTTAGTGAAATTAATTCTTGCGTTAATTATGGCCTCCACTAAGTTAAGGCATTATTTTGAAACTCACACTATTATCTTAAGAACTAATTACCCTGTTAAGAATGTACTCAGAAAACCAGAGCTATCGGGGATAATGGCTAAGTGGGCTGTTAAATTAAGTGCATATTATATCCAGTACGAGCCAAGAATAGCAATCAAGTCTCAAGCACTAGCGGACTTTGTGGCTGATTTCTCTAGTAATCTACAAAAAGAAGCTGACTTGGAAGTCCAGCAACTGGAAAAGACCAAGGATCATTGGATACTCTTCACAGATGGAGCATCCAACGTGAGAGGAGCAGGATTAGGGATCCTACTGAAATCACCACAGGGGGACATACTGCCCCAGTCCATAGATTGTGAATTTCAAGCAACAAACAATGAAGCAGAGTACGAGGCTCTAACCGCAGGTTTGCAATTAGCCAAAAGCATGAGGATCAGGTATCTTCAAGTTTATGTAGATTCTTTATTGATAACTAACCACTTTAATGGCTCGTATGCTGTTAAAGGTGAGAAACTAATGAAATATGTAGATGTTGTGAAGGAGTTATCGAAATCCTTCGAAATATTTAGTATTACACAGGTACCGAGGGAAGAAAACGCTGGGGCAGATGCCTTGGCAAACTTAGCCTCATCTCTGAAGATTCCTGAAGATTTGAAAATCCCAATAATCCACATTCTCTCGCCAGCAATAGGAGAACAGGAAGTTAGAGAGATAACGAATGATAAAGAAATAATGCTCTGGGATCCTTTATCCTCGAATAACAAAGGATCAGGGATCCATCCTATCAAGAACTACATTCAGACTGGAGAAATTCCAGCCACAGAAAATCCCAAGTCCTTCAAACTCAAGGTATCCCAATATATTTTGTTAAATGATATGGTATATAGAAAATCTCTTGCAGGTCCATATTTGAGATGCATTGAGGATCCTGAGATCCAAGAAGTACTCAAGGATTTTCATGAAGGAGATTGCGGCAATCACACAGGTGGAAGAGCATTATTTTTCAGGATACTTAGAACTGGATACTTCTGGCCAACAATGAAGAAGGATGCAGTGGAGTATTCAAGGAAATGTGATGCTTGTCAAAGACACGCGAACATCCTTCATCAGCCAGCGGAGCCTCTATATCCTATATCCTCCTCATGGCCTTTCATGAAATGAGGTATGGATATTGTAGGCAAGCTACCAAAAGCACCCGGTGGAAAGGTTTTTATGCTTGCTATGACTGACTACTTCTCCAAATGGATTGAGGCGGAAGCATTCGTACAAGTCCGAGAAAGGGAAGTAATATCATTTACTAAACGAAATATTATAACTAGATTTGGTATTCCCGCTGAAATTGTTTGTGACAATGGTTCCCAGTTTATCGGGAATAGAACCACTAACTTTTGTGACAGTTGGGGGATCAAAATGATTACTTCCACTCCGGTTCACCCTCATGCCAATGGTCAAGCAGATTCTAGTAACAAGATCATCATCAACAATCTGAAGAAGAAGTTAGGATCCAAGAAGGGAAAATGGGCCGAAGAACTTCCTTATGTTCTTTGGGCAGACAAAACTACACCCAAAAACGCAACAGGCCAGACACCCTTCTCTTTGGTGTTTGGATCAGAAGCAGTAATTCCCACAGAAATGGTGGTTCCTACAGCAAGAACGAGCATCCGTGATCCTGAAGCCAATGAAGAAATCCTTCTTGAAGACTTGGATACTGTAGAAGAACTCAGAGACCTAGCAAAAATCATAATGGTAGCTTATCAACAAAGGGTAGCTGGGGCATATAACAAAAATATCAGAATCCGAAGGTTTCAGGAAGGAGACCTAGTATTGAGGAAAGCCTTCCAAAACACAACAAATCCGGCCGATGGGAAGCTAGCACCCAAATGGGAAGGACCTTATCAAATTGAGTCGGAAGCAGGAAAGGGGGCATATCATTTGCTCAAAATGGAAGGCAACGTGTTACCAAGAGCATGGAATGCCATCCACCTCAAGAAATATTTTTTCTGATCAGGATCCACTATCCTGAGAAGATATATTATCCAGAAAAAGGATCTAGGATCCTTAAATCGGTAACATCTTTCTGATCAGTTATTCTATTTAAATTGTTGTTAATTTAAGGATAATATATTCTTAACATTTTATTTTTTCCAAGTTTTGAGTAACCATGCAGGATTATTGTTTTGGATAAAAATCAGCTAAGGATCAAGTATCCAAATCTGTAAAGTGAGGTATAGTGCTATGTTGATAATAACGAATATGTAATCGAAATCTTGATGTACACAATGATTTGATCACGAGGGAAAAAGCCCTTGAATACGATAGTCTTACTTCGGTCAAAACTTATCAAGGTAATCTTTGGTAAAATAACTTCGGTCAAGGATTAATAAGATAATCTTTTGTCGAATTACTTTAGTCAATGATCAACAAGATAACCTTTGGTCGATAAGTATATGATTATCATGGTCTCCGACACAAAAAACCCCCGGACGGTGAAAACTATCATCGTCGATTATATTGATAACAAAAGGTGGTTACAAGTGTTGTGGAGTATATGATCGAGATTACAAAGTAAGCTAGTGTGTAGAGAGAATGTTTGATTCTGCTATAGTGTGTGTGTTCGTACATGTGTTTTACCTAGCTGATCATATCTTCATTATATACAAGAAAAGAATAACAAATATCCCAAATTTAAGCCGCTAATCAAGCCATTCCTTAATTGTGATTGTTTCCTTCATTATCCACGCGGTATATTAATTAGATTGCGAGATTATAGCTTTGACTTGGTCATTAGCCGTTATACCTGCCAAAAATATCAACATAACAATGGAAAATCGTTAATAAGCAATAAGTACTGAGGATCACTGATCCTGACGTAGCTCTGGAACTCTTCATAAGGATAATTGATCTAGACACGTCAATATCTTCTTGGCTGTAAGTTAGTGGATAGACTGGGTCTTCTAACCGTTATACCTGCTAAATATAAGACTACACATGAGAACAACCGTTAATAAATAATAAGTATTGTGGATCCTTGATCCTGACGGGATCTGGAACACACGCTAAGGATAACTGATCCAAAACATATGCCAGGATAACATATCCACAGTGTCAAATTTCTGTGCACTAACAATTGCCCCCAAAATGGCGGTTGTGATAAGATCACAGCTGTCATTTTGCCTTTGAATTCAAACTTTCTGCAAAAACATATGAGATTTGACAAGCTGGATATAATTGTCACATATCAATGGAGTTTCCATGGAAACTTTGCTTATTCCCCAGATACCGTCATTGCTTCTTCTCCGGGAAAAGAAGTTCACGACCCGTGGGCCTTCTCCCTCCACGCGGCATTGCTCCGTCAGGCTTTCGCCCATTGCGGAAAATTCCCCACTGCTGCCTCCCGTAGGAGTCTGGGCCGTGTCTCAGTCCCAGTGTGGCTGATCATCCTCTCAAACCAGCTACTGATCATCGCCTTGGTAAGCTATTACCTCACCAACTAGCTAATCAGACGCGAGCCCCTCCTCGGGCGGATTCCTCCTTTTGCTCCTCAGCCTACGGGGTATTAGCAGCCGTTTCCAGCTGTTGTTCCTCTCCCAAGGGCAGGTTCTTACGCGTTACTCACCCGTCCGCCACTGGAAACAACTTTTGGGCCCTTCATCTTTCTAAATCGAGACCCGGCCCGGCTCGCGTCGTTCCAACAACCGGCGGGGAGCACCTCAGTATACGATCGCGTACAGTAACTGGGAGTCCTATTACACCTAAGGCCAACTTCAATTCACCAAGTTTCAGGAAGGAGACCTAGTATTGAGGAAAGCCTTCCAAAACACAACAAATCCGGCCGATGGGAAGCTAGCACCCAAATGGGAAGGACCTTATCAAATTGAGTCGGAAGCAGGAAAAGGGGCATATCATTTGCTCAAAATGGAAGGCAACGTGTTACCAAGAGCATGGAATGCCATCCACCTCAAGAAATATTTTTTCTGATCAGGATCCACTATCCTGAGAAGATATATTATCCAGAAAAAGGATCTAGGATCCTTAAATCGGTAACATCTTTCTGATCAGTTATTCTATTTAAATTGTTGTTAATTTAAGGATAATATATTCTTAACATTTTATTTTTTCCAAGTTTTGAGTAACCATGCAGTATTATAATGAATCATTTGATGCTCAAGAGGTTGGCCACCTCTCCTATCCATTTGAGGTATTATCTTATTTCTCTTGGCCTAGCCCACGTTTGGATATGACCCCCGATGGTCATATCCCCTACGATTTAAAGGTTTTCACCTTTCTCACGATCGCCAGTTGCGCACGCTATCCGACGTATAGTTCGGGGCAGCGGGACCAGTACACTCTTAGTAGCTGACAATTTCGTTGTCTCCGGCTATATGGAGGATCCTACGATTTATGGTAGACGTACCATACCACCGGTTTATAACGTTTTCACGTTATCTTACACGTTTGGGCTAAATCCCGGTTTGGGCGAGTTCCCAGTTAACATCCGTATCTTTGGGTCAGTCCCCAGTTTGGGCTTGTCCCCAGTTTGTTGGGCTTGTCCCCAGTTTATTTTATGGGCTTGTCCCCAGTTTGTTGGGCTTGTCCCCAGTTGCACGGGCTTTTCCCCAGAATATTTATTGGGCTTGTCCCCAGTTTAATGGGTTTGATCCTAGTTAATAATATGAATTATTTGCAGTGGAATTCCTAAGTTCTTTCTGAAGATCGAGAAGCTAAGGATCCCGGATCCTAAAGCTATTCCTTTAAGGATCATTAAGAGTTCGATACTTCTGGTAACTTAGGTCTATTTAGACAATCTGGTATGATCCTTGCTAATTAACTTATGTATGATATTTGTTGCAATATATTTGGGTATTTCAGTTTGAAAGGCTATTTGCTTAAAGTTATTTGATTACTAAAATCTTTAGCTATTTTCAGGATACTTTATCCTAAAATTTGCCCTTTGAGGGAATTTTCTTGTATAAATTTTATCAACTAATTAAGATATTTTTTCTTAATATTTATTAAGGATATCTTATCCTGAGTTATTTTCTTAAGGATCTTTTATCCTAAAAATCTTTTACTCAAAGTTATTTGTCAAACTATCAACAATGTTAAAGTTATATCTAACAAATTTTTGAAAATAAATAACAAGTAAATAGTCAAAAGATTTATATATTAATTAAAATAAGCCCCAAGGACTTATCCAAAATTCTTAACCCGGACTTCACCATAAGAAAGATGGACCATCTATCCGGGTTAAGTAGGAGTTAATAACGGTTCACAAGTGCAGGAAATTTAAAACAAGGGCAACAAAGGCTTCATCCCCACAAACAGAGGATCCCTCCACCTTTGTCACCCCCGCAGATTGTCTTAAGGATCATGGATCCTTTATCCTAGTTACTATTGTTTATTACAGACCATAGAAATTGTTCATAAAAACACCATAAAAGCAAAATAAAACGGCTTGGGCCTTGTCTTTTGTATCCCTCATCGCCCATTCAAACGTTTGTTTCCGCCTCCACCGTTGTCGCATTCCCACCTTCAGCTTCATCCAGACCCTTCACACCGCTTGTCCCTGCTTTGCCAGCTTCAACCACCATAGCTTCAGTCTCATCCTCGCCTCCACCCAAGTCGATCAAGGCTTGCTTCCATTCTTTGATTTCCCATGAAGAGTTATCAAAGGATGAATCATTGGCTTCAGTCACCAATTTGATTCTGGCCTCGAGAACTGACTTGGCTGCCCATCTTGATCTGCGCCTGGAATATCGACCTGGAAGCCCACACCTTGGCTTCATCAGTCGCCTGTTCCACTGCCTCCTGACGTTGGGCTTCGGCTAAGGATAGCTGATCCTCCAGCTGTTAGAACTCCTTGGAGAGCTGGATCATAGCCTTGTCCTTAGCAACCACAGCTTTCCCTAAACCTGGCATTTTCTCGCTCATCTGATGGATAATCTTTTCATAGTGATCCCTCATAGCGGTCGCAGCCTATCAATAAACTTCGTATCAGAATTGGAGCCATACTGGATCCTAAAATATTAAAAGAATACAGTATACTTACAGAGCAGACAATGTCGCAATGGGTCTCAGGATCAGAGGGTCTTTTCCTCTTTGAAGCTGCGGACTTGGCCCTAGTCGTGGCAGTCTTGGGCTCGGAGCTAATACCTGCCTTTGAAGCCTCCTTCTTGACAGCAGGAGTAGTTACCATACAGTCGATGTCGTCTAGGGAGAACTTGAGGGCGGACTTTCCAGATTTCTTGGTGCCTGTAGAAGAAAAATCGACAGATAAGTATTCTATTTTATTTACCTTAAAATTATTAACTTACTTGACATGCTTGAACTTGAGGAGATATCACAAAAACCTTCAACAAACCGAGCTTGAAAGGTCCTAACTTCGGTATCCAGTGCTAGGAACCGTTTTGCTTTCTCTTCTGTTCCAGGTAGCTTACTCAATGAAGCGAAGTTCTCAACTACAGATAAGGATTAAAATTGAAGAATAAAGGATCCTGCTATTCCTTAAGGATCCAGGATCCTACCCTTCGTGACCCCGTTGAAGAAAGATCAGTTCCCCCTGGTGTTTTACCAAGAAAAACTGATTCCTCCACACGGAATCATTTAGCGTGGCTTTTGAGATCGGATGGGGCTGTCGGGGCTTGGATTTGAAGATGAAACGAGCAGGAACATGGGTAGTGAGGGTATACAAATATGACAACTCGGGAAGGTCGAAATCGATTTTTTCTTCTTCGATGATTCTCTCGATAGTGCTGAGAACCCTTCCAAATCATCGGCATGGCCTGTATGTAAGAGATACCGGTGGAATCGAAAAAACTTTGGGTAAAAGATGGAAAAGGGTACTTGTAGCCGATCAAAAAGGGAGTCACCGGAAAACAGATCCAAACCTTGGAGTACACATCACACCTGACACTGGATTCATAGGGTCGGAATAGGGTTCTCGGAGGAAATAACGAATGAAAACTATTGACCTCGGGATCCGTAAACTTGCAAATCTCGGTCGACGGATTGGCAATGAGACACTAAGGTTCCATTTCCGACAACTCACGATCATCGGAAATCTGTTCGAAAGGGTTAGAAAGAGCCGGAGAAGAAGAAGACGAAGCAGCAGACATAATGTAAGAAAATAAGAGAGAAAGGTAGAAAGGATACCTGATGCGATGGAAGAAAGCGTGTATATAATCAAATATATAGGGCGGCATATATAGACGGTTATAATTAACCTTGGGGGTTAAATGGTAAATACTCTATCAAAACCGTCCCATCTATCAGTTTCGCAGCAATTTTGAATTTCAAAATGACAGCTGTATTCCACTGTCACCCGCCATTTTAGGGGCAATTGTTAGGCCATGAATTTTATACTGAGGATCATTTATCCTTCACTGTCTTATGGATAGTTTATCCTTGAAATATGTACCAGGATATAAAGGATCGACGATTCTCGGTATTACTTGTTTACTAATGATTGCGTTTAGTATGGTGATGTGTTAGACAGGTGTAGCAACTTTAAGACGTACTTGTACCGATTATCCTCACGGAGTACTCTCTAGCTAAAGTACGGATCTAGGATCCTTATTCAATATAGCTGATTATGGACGAATTCACCTGAAGATTGATGTTTAAATAACAACAACGGCATCTAGACCTGGTCTACCGCTTATCTCGCTACTGGATGGCTATTGGCACGTGGTCAAAGGTCGTGGAGCGGCTAGGTGGAAGACTTCCGGATAATTAGGAAATATTGTTATTGATGTTATCTTATTTAAACGAGCTATGATCGAGTAGAAAAACACATGTACTATCACACACACATTAGAGCAGAAGCAAACATTCTCTCTACTCACTAGTTTACTTTGTAATCTCGATCAGATACTCCACAACACTTGTAACCACCTTTTATTTATCAATATAATCGACGGTGATAGTTTTCACTGTCCGGTTTTTTGTGCCGGAGACCACGATAACCACATACTCATCGACCAAAGGTTACCTTGTTGATCATTGACTAAAGTAATTCGACCAAAGATTATCTTATTAATCCTTGACCGAAGTTATTTTACCAAAGATTACCTTGATAAGTTTTGACCGAAGTAAGACTATCTTAGTTAAGGGCTTTTTCCCTCGTAATCACATCTTTGCGTTCACCAATATTATGCATATACACTTGTCGTTATCGAGTTAGCACCTTACCTCACATAACATATTTGGATACTTGATCCTTAGTAGATTTTTGTCCAAAACACCTGTCTAACACATCACCATACTAAACGCAATCATTAGTAAACAAATAACACCGAGGATCGTTGATCCTTTATATCCTGATACATATCTCAAGGATAATCTATCCATAAGATAGTCAAGGATTAAGGATCCTCAGCATAAAATTCATGTCCTAACACTAACAAACCTATTTATATTAATATTCGTCTATTTTGTTTTAAATATTAGTATACTTATAATACGTGAGACATATATAATAGTCAAAAATTAATTTTCTTTATGTTTATGTTTAACGAATTTTACATTGAATAATCAAAATTTGACTAATGCATTAATAAAAAGATGTAGCTACTCTAAAATAATAATGTTATTCTTTTCATATACTTAACTACCCCCTTTTAATTATATCTACAAATCTCCTTCACTTGCTATTTGCTAAGAGTTTCTTAATGAATTTACTCATTTTCCTTCACGGGTCATAATGGTTTGACCCTTTCTTGAGTCAAAATATCTTGTTCAACTTTATCATTCATTAATAGTTTTCTTCTTCATCTCTAGCATTACCACTCGTTCATCCTTTGCGACTATCCTTAGTTATATGGTTTTTTTCAACTTTACACAAAGACTTAAAACATGTCGAAAAATAAACAGACATATCATAGTTGAACATACAAGTGCTATCAGTGAAAATCAAGGGCTTTGGTTAGATATCAGTTAATCGTGTGTATGTTGGATACAGTATCTATGATCTAATCATCATTGACTTTTCTTCAGTTTTATACATAATCTTACTTCTTGGGTATAATGAACATCCCAATTTGTATATTTTATGTAATAAGTCAACTTTGACTTCTTAATTCTTTATCTATTTCATTCTTCTAGATACTTTTAGATACTTAATGTAGGTTTTTTAGATACTTTTTTATTGAGGCGTTTTAGAACTTAAATTAATATCCATTTGGATTCAGTTAAATAATGAATTAATCCACCCATTTAGGAAAAAAAAATATCATATAAATTTTTGTTATGTGAAAATAAAAACCGGAATATAAGTTTTAGGACTTGTATTGTATCAAGTGTTTTAGTTGTTAGTTTTGGGCCTATGATAGTTAAAGAGCATATATCTTGGCCCGTAGAAAAGAACAAACTAGTATTGGGCTGATCCAACTTTTTCTTCTTATGTCTCTTTTTTGAAGCAGAATTCCTTTTCTTTTTCATTAAATTACCAAACTTTTTCGTTAAAAAATCAATTGATTACCAAAGCTAAAATCAACAAATGTGACGTTATTTCAAATTTGATTTTTCTGTTAAAAACTTCATCAAGGTTACTTCTGAAATTCTCAAAGATTTAAACGTTAATCTTTGTTTAATTAAAATTTTAAAAAACATATATACCACTAACGTCGGAGTTAAAATAATGAAATCAAGATCTCAGTCGTTCACATAACCAAACCGTGTTATAATTCAACACAAACTATTTGGAACGCAATCTTAGTTTTACTTGCAACTTAATCTAGCTTTTTTACTTTTAATATATATGTGAAATTTGCTTTATTGATGATTGAAGGAAGATGCAAGACATGATCATCTTGCTTCTACTTTATTGTAGTGTGAATACAGAAAAGTAAAGCTGCAAACAATCTCAAGGAAACAACACCTCGGGATCACCAAATCTACCCCCTTCTTTAACTTTGTCTTTCTTGGCCTTCCTTCCATTGTGTATTCTTCCTTGAACTACTAAATTCTTTCTTGTTTCTTTAATAATTTATTATTTTCATTCCAAATTTCTAATATTTAAATCTCAAGATTCGCTTACTTTTATTTTTATAAAATCCAAAGCAATACACTAGAAGAGACAAATGAGGCCGGTAGTTGTTAGTGAAATATATAAAATTATAAACCATCAATGTATTGTTTATAAAATTATTGATAGATGAGGGGATATAATAATACATATAAACCATAGAAACATTTTTTGTCTTAAACATAGATTAATTGTTGCATTATAACCAATGGCTGCTTGTGGTTACACTTGATATTGCACAAGTAGTGAAGCATTTCTCTATTTCGCTACATATTCTTAGAGTAATGTCACAACTAATTAATGTCTTATGGGTTTATTTTCACTAATTGAATTGTGCATTGTTAGAAAGCATGATGCTATATGAAGATTCACACAATTGGGAAGTTTTTTGCAAATTATTTATTTGCGAGGGAATCGTTAGCCTCAAGGTGGTCATCTCCTAGAGTGTCTAGGATTCATTATTCCCTAACAAGTACAAGTATTGGATCCAAGTAGGTATCTACGTGTATTTTGTGTGCTAGATTTGTTTTTGAACGGCCAAACATTGCACAAAAACTAGCGAGGCCCTAGAAAAGGAATAATATTCTAACTACATAACAGAGACGGATTTTTAATCCACTCGGACTAACTAATCACAATTTTGCTATCGCGTAACTTGTCCACAAAATAAGTAATTGATGATAGAATCAACAATTTGGCATTTTCTCCTTAATGTCATTCCGACATCTCCAAATCACCCACCAAGATGTAAGAATAAAACCTTTGCATAACCTTTTTTTTTGTTGCTCGCACCAGAATACGAGTCAATCGAATTCAGAACTCCAAGGACATAAAAGGTTTGAATCGGATGAATATCAAGCCACTTAGAAATAGCAAGCCATACATTCGAAGCGATCTTGCATGAACCAAATAAGTGATCGATGGATTCCTTCGAGTTAACACATAAAGGGCAAAGGACTGACCACAAATCATTTTGTGTGCTAGATTAGCAGCTTTGCATATATGTTTAAGCACAATATTAAATGGTAGTTTTCACATTACAAGCATATTGGTTGTTAATTGAATATTTGGTTAAAGTTGTGTTTGAAAATTTGCCTTTAAGCTAAACAGAACGATGCATATGACACTTCCAGGACCACAACCTCATAGTGGAATATATAGTCGTAGGTCCTACTATGACTTAGGTGGCTGTTTTCACATTCGCTATCGTGACCATATAGTCAAAAATGTTGACCTTGATAAATAATATAAGAAAAGAATTAAAAAGTTAAACCGTAAAATTGGTTAAGCTTAACAGGATTACACCAATATTACCTCTTTGTTTATTGATAAAAGGCTTTTTTATTTATTTTTTATTTTTTATGTATCAACTAATTTATGTGGTGTATTTAGTTGGATATTAAACAAAATACAAAGAAAGAAGAATAAAAGGCAGATAGAACTCTACCCCGTCCATAAATAATGGATTGGAATCCATTTAAGTGAAAATCGACAATAATAATGATGCTGTCTCAATACAAACAAGTGAGGCCAATAAACAATTTAAGTCAAAATGTACGTATATAGAACGTATTCTTTAACTTATTGAGTTAGCTTATAATAACTTATAAAAACACAATAATTAAGTACGTCTTTAACATCCTACATATGTGTAGCAAATCCAATAATCTAAATAATAATCTAAATAAGGTATAGATATAATCAACACAAAAGTTGACGTTTTTTTCCGTCCTCGTTTATTCATCGGATAATATGAGTTATCACAACTTCTTAGATTGTGTCTAGTGGACGCCCAAGACGTTAGCCACCCCCACCCACATCAAAGCCACATCCAATATTCATAACCCCCCCCCCCCCCCTTCCACAATTGTTGGGCAGGTCTCCGCTATACTTAGTCTTAGGAGGGAGGGACCTATTTTGCGGGCATCTGTGTCACATGACAATAATGAAAAAAAGATTTATATGTATGTTTTGCATCCGAAAGTTGAATGACACCAAATAGTTTTAGACAATGACACCTTTAAAGAAACCGACTACCACAAATTAACACATTCCTTTCCTTTGGTCTAGTGGCTACTTACACATATCTATGTAAGTCTAAGGTTATGGTTCAAACTTGCACAACTACATGATTCCTCAAGCCATTTATTTACCTATCTTAATTTCTTACGTTATATATACATGTATAAATCATATTTGTTACATAAATATTTCAACTGGCCGACCCGACCTAAAAGTTGAGGCGCGTACTAAATAAAGAGGAGATAACTACATAAGTTTGGGGTTTAAAGCGACGAACATTCGCGCAAACAATCTTCGGTCCGCTCCTGTACTTGGATGTTTATTATTTAAGTTATGTACAAGGCATATGTATTTCTTTCCCTGTCTAAACATTATAAATTGTAAGGATAGAAGGTTTTAGTTACAAATCTACGTTTAATATTATTTTATGTCCCACAAGAATTTTATAATTATTGTTCTTTAATTTGTTTGTATAAGTATAGCATTTATCTAACATGTTTTAACTCTTTAGAACCCAAATTAAAGAACATGTATATGTTATATTATATTTTGTATTTTAATAACGTAGTTTTATTATTAATTTTGCTAATCATATGATCATGGGGAAGTAGAGATTCTTCGGTGTGGGACACCCCTATTATTTCATGAAATCAATACAATCTTTGCATGCTTCTCATATTCTAATAATGTTTTTGAATCAATGTTAATCATTAACTGTAATGCTAAACAATTTTAGCTATTTAATAATTATTTTAACTTTACAACTATCAAATAAGCAAGCAAGCATAACTAACTGACATAATATTTAATATATAAGGTGATAATGAACAACGAGCTTGTAGTTTAGTGATATCAAAGCGTGTATATATATAATTATATATTGTAGTGTTGTTTGAGTTATTTTGTACCCATAAGGTTGAGTGTTCGGGTTTCATGATGAACAATTAAGTAGATTTAGGAGTAAGATAAGAAGGGAGTGTGTTTGTCTGCAATTATAAAACTAATAGTTGATGATGGTTTTTTTTTTTATTATAAATGTCAAAATTTTATGCGTTTAAATACATTTGTATGATGTCTGGTTATCTATCTTTTAAATAAACTTATACATTGAGAGACGCGTTTAAGACACGATTAACTTTTAGTAGAGTATTGCGGGTTTACAGGACCGTATAATTTATATGCTCCAAGTGCATATCAGAAGTAGTAAGATAAACGGTTGTTACATATACGTTTTGTAATGTTTAAAGTGACATACACAAGTTATATTATATTATATTTTATAATATAAATATATATATTATAATTTACATTTAAATACTTTATGAAAAATGATTTACTGGCAATGATTTGGAAACAGTGTATGAGTGTAATAAACCAAAGAAAAACACGCACAATCATGGAATGTCGAGTATATAATATTGTATCAAAAGTATATTTTTCAGAAATGTCAACGGGATATTATTGTATATCTTTCGTCTCACACAATTAAATATTCCAGTAAGATAGATGTTCTCGATTTTACATTATGCATATTAATTTGTAACATTTGTTTCCTACATCAACAGTTTCTTATCCAAGTTCGAATCATCTTATATTAACGATTTCCTCAGCAAATTTTGTTTATATCGTATGTATGATTGATACGGCTTAAAAATATAAGCTGAGGAAGGATGCTTACTTTTGTTTTGTATTAATCTAGATTCCTAGATTTAAGAATTCGAACATATTAGTTTATTTTCGTTTCCAATCATTCAAATTATATACCCCCTCCGTACTATTATAAGTGTCCTAGTTTGACTTTTCAAGTATTTTTTTTTTGCAAACTTGACTGTAAATATTTTTGTTCGTGTCATATAATACTTGATGGAAATTATATCAATGTAAAATACATTTAAAACCCAATTCATTCATATATTTTACATCAAGTATTATATAACACAAACAAAAATATTGTCGGTCAAAGTTAAACAAGAAAGACTTGAAAAATCAAATTAGGACACTTAAAATGGGACGGAGGGAGTAGTACAAATGTACTCGTATTACATAAGGCTATAAGTAATTGAGGGCTACATTGAGGAGCGATGGGCGATTTTCATTTTAATGCGCAATTGTTTGTAGCCCAATATTGCCCATCATATTGTAATGCCAATTTTTTTCCTTTTTGTAATTAAAACAAACAAATAAAACTACATTAAATTAAATAAATAAAAAAATATATTAAAATTAAAAAAACAAATATTAAAATATAAAAAATACATAACAAAAGTTAGAAAAAAAAACACTGAAACTAAAAACTAATGTCGTAGGTCGTATACTTCCCGTATATTTTGTGTTCGTTTTTATTCCAATTCTACGATCTCTACGGTTTCGCCGATCAAGCGAAGGAACTGGATGTCTTGTTCCATTTGCTGCAATGCTTACGAATCGGCAAACCATACATTGCCTTCGGTGTTAGCACGGATGGTAGCGTGAAGGCCTAGACTCTCGATCTCAAAACGGCCGAACATATATTGTAGTCGTTCAACGTCTTCACAGGTCCCCCTCATTGGTTCATGTTGACGACGAACCCTTCATATTTTTCCTCTTGTTTTTGTTTCGTCTTCTGGGGTCAGGGCAACTCTTGTACGTCGTCATCCCCAAATTAAACTCATCTTCTTCGTTATCGTTAACGAGGTCGAAGCTACGAGCATCGGAGCCGGATACGAGTGTGCTCGGCTTTGTGGAAGATGAGGTCTTCGACCTTTTTGACGGTCGGGATGATGTGCCGGACCGGTGGGTAATTCGAGCCATTTCGGGTGTTTCCGAAGATGCTCCCAAGAACTTAAGAACTTAAATGCTACACTCCCAAAACCTCGACTTTTGATTAAAGCTTTTCATTGGATGTCGGCGTCATTTTCATCGTTACCCCATTTTCTATTGTTCAATCGGTTGTGGATCCCATCGATTTTTGGCAACCGGTGTTTACAACCCTTCAATGGGCTTGGACACATTATTTACGCCGATAATCAGGCCTCGCACTCGAAATCTTGACCCAATTTCTAAATACTATGGTCTAAAATATTCCACTTCATTGAAAGTTGGCTATAATTAAAATGAAAGGAATACTTAATATATTGAAAGAAAAAATAAAAATTTACCGGCATCGGGATCCTCCGAAACGGCCACTCAAGCACGTGCGAGAAACTCTTCCTCCTCCTCATTTCAAGATATATGTCTTTCCGCCGTTGGCTCCTCCAGGATCTTCTTTTTGTGTTTATGGGGCTTTCGGCTTGAACCGACACCCGTTCCGGTTGAGTCTCCGGCACCGTCTCCTCCACCGGATACGCTTGGCTTGACCCGAGAATTGGTGTTAGGTTTTGGGGGTTCAACATATTGACGTGCATGCCAAAGTGCGTGTCGAAAAATTATACGGACGGTTGAGAGCAAATTATATGTTTATATTTCCTTGAGGGGGGTTGTTTGGGTTGGGAAAAGTATATGATAGTTTAGGGAATGTGGGTTCTGTGTGTTGGGAGAGTTTGTTTGTTGGTTGAATGGAGCAACGTATTGCCCAAAACCGAGCCATGGAGTGTTCAGGTTGTTTTTCGGATTTATTTTTGTAAATGTGTGAAAAATTCGAAGATTGAATAAGGTGTTTTTGTTTGAAATAGTTGATATTTTTGTTAAAGACTGTTGTATTTTTCTTTTTTTCTTTTTTGAGATAGTGGGTATATATATAGTTTATTATTATTATTATTATTATTATTATTAGGGATATTGGTTTTTAATACTCTCAACTTTCCCTCATTGGTAGATAATACTCCCAACTTTCGATTTGTCACCCACCAGTCCCAATTTTCACCCTATTTTCCTGTACCACTCCCCGTCTAAATGAACACTAACATCGTTAATGTTTTGGACTAAAAATGCCATTCAAATTAGTTGAGGAGGTAAAACAGAAATTTTATTTATAACACACAACCTCCATTTCTGGTGACCTCGTTTTTCCGGCGACCTCATTTTTTCCAGCGAATTTGAGTTTTCCGACTATCTCGTCTTTCAGAAAATGGAGATGGTTCAGAGGTGTAAAAAGGTGATGGAGATCATGAAGATTGTACACCGGTGGAGATATGATGAAGATGGTGCTCGCCGGAAACCTGCAACTCGATTTTCCGGCACGCAGGCGATCCCGGAAGATGGCTGGGTGAGACACTGTTGGTGGCGGGGGGCGGGGTTGCGGTTTTGGGGCGGTTTGGCGGTGAAATGATGGATATGGTGTTCGCCGGAAACCTGCAACTCGTCGGAAAACTCAAATTCATATGTGAAGCTCGGTGAAATGATGGATATGATGTTCTGAAAGACGAGATAGTCGGAAAACTCAAATTCGCCGGAAAAATGAGGTCGCCGGAAAAACGAGGTCACCGGAAATGGAGGTTGTGTGTTAAAAATAAAATTTCTGTTTTACCCCCTCAACTAATTTGAATGACATTTTTAGTCCAAAACATTAATGAGGTTAGTGTTTATTTAGACGGGGAGTGGTACAGGAAAATAGGGTGAAAGTTGGGAGTGGTGGGTGACAAATCAAAAGTTGGGAGTGTTATCTACCAATATGAGAAAATTTAGAGTATTAAAAACCAATATCCTTTATTATTATTATTATTATTATTATTTAGGGATGGCAAATTGGATTTTAATAATGTAAGGCCCCGTTACCGGTAGCCCTACTTTCGTGTTGGATTTACTCATAAACGCAGTTCTAAATATCAGAGTTAATTAAAACATTCGCGGAACATTAAAAACATTCAAACCATTACATTCCATAACCATAATTCTGGTCTTATCGAGCATTCATAGTCATTTAAAAACAAAACATAGTCCTTTGAAATAAAACATCATAGCAAAATCTTCAGATGCCAGCTTCGTCCAACTCTGCCATGTGTCCTCCTCAAGCTACCTGCTTCATTCTACTCACCTGCGTGCATACTAAAAGTCAGCTACGCTGAGTGAGTTCTAGTTAATCACATAATCATACAATACCTTCTTACATTTCATACTTAACCTCTTAACTTTCTTTCATACACACATAAGTGCATATACTTTCATTCTTACTTTCATACTTTCTTTACAAACATAATCATACGTTTTAAAGAGCATTTCACCCTATAACCTCACAGATATTATAAAGGTCTGGTCCCTAACATCACAGATATTATAAGGGTCTGGTCCCTAACATCACAGATATTATAAGGGTCTGGTCCCTAACATCACAGATATTATTAGGGTCTGGTCCCTTTGTTTCGTGTAACTGTACCATACCTGTTCATACATGCTTTCCTTGACAATACGTGCAATCTCCGAAGAGCGTTCACGTACCATCATCATAACATACATACATTATGCATACATCATATATTCATACATACATCATATCTCTCATCATACTTATCAATCATATCTTAACTACCACCTGACGGTTCATGCAATATCCGAAGATCGTTCACGCACCGTCAAGCAATCATCATACGTAAATCATACAAGGCATACACTTATCACTTAAGATAAGTGTATTCACTATCACATCGAGTATGCACACAGCCCCGAAAACATAACAAGGAAGTGGGGCTAGAAACTCACCTGAATCCTGTTACGCTCTCCGTTAATCGTTATTCCCTTCTTGAGTTGTGCACGGCTAACTGTATAATATTTACACGTATCAATTAACTACTACTACTCATGTTGTATTTCTATCTTTATATAACCCACAACGAACGGGGGTCCGGGGGCAGCGCCCCTGGCAGCGGGGTCTAGGGGCGGCAGCCCCTAGCAGGGTCCAAGGGACAGAGCCCCTGGCTGGGGTCGAGCTGCAAGGTCAGCTTGGAAAAATTTTATTTCCATTAATTGTCGTAACACATTTTCCATTAACATTTGAATCGTTAATTAATTTGCTACTTAAAAGTTCAATGGCCTAATTGTAATTAAAACATTCTTTTCTAAGTCTAGGGACTGTTCTGTCATTCTTTCAAAGTTCTGATTCGTTAAGATGCTCTTTAGCGAATTGGTGTTCATTCGTTACTTCTGTCCTTCATAACGAACTGGCTAATCTGTTACTTCATAACGAATTGGCCTTTTTAGCGAATTGGACCCTCATAGCGAACCAGTCCTCATAACGAATCAAACCTTATAACGAACCGGTCGACATACGAATTGGACTTAACGAACTGAAGCTAGTTCGTCAGTCTTTCCTTAACGAATTAGTACACGAATCAAAGCTAGTTCGTTATATTCCCTTAGACGAATCAGCTAGCGAATCGCTTCTAATTCGTCAATTACTCCCTAGCGAACTAGGGTTAGGTCAGGGGATGTCAGAACATTCCCTGACACCCGTAACCTCGTATTAACTTTTCCGGCGCCGCCATTACCGGAAAGCCGCCGGAATAGCGCGAACTCACCGGAAAAACGAGTTTTAACTCGTTTTTCGCCCCGTTCGATCCAGATCTGAGCTAGGGTGATCCCTAAGCTCATCATAGGTTTGGTTTATACCCGATTCCACCCGGATCTCGTGATTTAAGCGGTTAAACGGTGTCGGCTCGTCGTTTCGCAACTATATCTAACGGGTTAAGCTCATACAATATAATACTATCATTACCTCGGGTCGGTTCTCGGTTTCCTTCTTGATATCGGTTTAGAGAGAGAGAGAGAGAACTAGGGAGAGAATCTTAAGTGTGTGTTTTGGATGGTGTAAGGGATATGTGTAAATGAATTAAATGGAGGATTAAGAGTATATATATATTTTTAATCATGGGCTTAAGCCCGTGGTCCTTCCTTCATTCCTCCATAACCCAAGTCCATAACCCATATCCATTTACCCAACACAAGTCCATCTCGTATTCTATTCAACTAAACCGATAACGACCCGTTATAAAATAAACGAACTTTATTTTATTAATATAACCGAAAGTAGGATGTTACAAATAATCTCAACTATATGTTTTTAGATGATAATAATCACAACTGAGCTTATTCTCACTAGTGGTCCCAAATTTAAAAAAATTGGCTATCAGTGGTTCCCCGTTAAAAAAACTTAATGACGTTAAGCTTTTTTTCGAATTTCAAAATGAACTTTTAGGGCTTTTGATTGGAAGGATGATACGAGCCAATTGATGTAAAACTTAACTCGAAACAAAGCTACAAACGACTTAATTTTTGTTAATTGAAACTTCAAATACCCGATGTGAAGTATTAATTAAGCTGTTCGGAGCCTTATTTCGAGTTAAGTTTTACATCAATCAACTAGTATTCCCCTTTCGACCAAAAACCCTAAAAAATCAGTTTGAAATTCTATAAAAACTTAACGTCGTTAAGTTTTTTTTAGCAGGGGACCACTAGTGGGCATAAACTCAGTTGAGATTATTATCACGCAATAATATTCAGTTGGGATTATTAAAATCCAATTTGTCTTTATGGATTTGACTGTTGTTAACAGTCATATAATTAAAATAATATTATTGTCTACTTAAACCAGGGGACAAATGCATGCACCTCTAATCGCCCCAAAATCGCGAAAAGGGGAGGGGGGTTCACGATGACAAATGGGCGATTTTACCCTTAAAATCGTCCCATTATATTTGATCTTATGATATTCTCATTTCACAGGCTCACAAAATTGAATGTATTCAATGCTATGTATTATTGAGCAAAATGTCTCCATAAATAGTGCGTAAATCAATTATTATATAACTGTTCGTTGTCATAAATAAATAAACCATCAAACAACTCACCGTACACGTAACTCGACTTTAACAAGTTTAATTAAAATATTAACACGATTTGTAAGATATTGGAGTTGTTTCAACATGGATTGATTCATGACACAATTTAAATTACTAATTTTGTATTTCTTAATTAATCATAGAGTATACAATATTGGAACTTTGGTGACGTCATCCGGTAAAAGAATTATTGAACAACTGTTGCTACAACACAGAGGTAGGGATGGCTCTAATGATTTAAATGACGGTTCAAGAGATCTGTAGAGGTAAATAAATCGTTAGTTTACAACAGGTGGAGGAGGTCTCTTGCAATCAACCTCTCACGTGAGAATAAGTTAGTTGTTTTTAGAGAGCTATAACTGGAATAAGAAGAGAATAATGAGAGGCGGGTTTAAAATGTGATACTCTGGATACCAAAGGCATCCTTATATAGTGGAATTTCTTGACAAAGTCAGCTCCCCGTAGACAGCTCAAAGGGGTATAATGTTTCTCTTCTTTCCTCGGCTACTGGTAAGACGTTACTGTTGAGGTCCCATCAAATAGATGCTTTTAAGCTTAGGAGTTATCAGAGCTGCAAGTTGATGGGTTTAAATATTTTTTTTTTCTTTGGTGAGCCCACCTACGTCGTTAACAACCAAAAACCAAAACATAATTATATACATAAAAATAGTATAAGGTCCGGTACTATACGCAATTGTAACTAGATAAATGAGAACTGGAAAAAGAGTAAACTATATTTTTACATAACTACATACACGTAATATTTACCATAGTTAAAATAGTTACCTTATCATATTTATACAATTATAGTAATTTGGTTAAAAGAATTTTTTATATTAAGTTATAAATAGTATTATTAAATAGTGATAAAGGTTGAATATATTCGAAGTTGTGATGCAAGGCGATCGAAGAATAGCATTAAAGAAAGCAAAAGCATTTACTTTCCCAAACCCCAAAGGCCAAGAACAAGAAGAGAAGAAGGAAGATCTACCTTTCACTTTACAACCCATTTCAAGAATCTTCATTTTACCCCCCTTATCTTTTCTCCTTTTACTCTTTACCCCCTTTACTTTTCCCCTTTATTCACCATCTCTCTCAAACCACTTGGGATCACCCAATCTCCTTTTATCACAAGTTTTCACTTTTAATCATCATTCCATTTTACTCTTCCTTTATTTGAAATATATTTTGAATAACAAAATAGCAAATTTATTAAGTTTAACTAGTATTTGAAATTTTCCATCAATTCTTATTCATTAATCTTTATTTTTGACAAGAGCTTAGGTTTCGGTTAAACATCCTTAACTTATGTTTGATAGATTAGACGATTGGCTATAGTGTTATGAAAACGACTAGTTAGGTCGGGAACCGCCAGTCTTATAATTTTCTTACTAACCAATGCATTGTAACCATATAAACCAACTGTCGTTGTTATCAGTTTGTTACTAGCCAATGCATGATTGTGCTTTGTGCATCGTACCTGTTTAAACCCGTCGCTTTTAACACTGACCGTACCAAACTATTAGAATGCCTACAATAATTACAATACTTATCATAAAATTAATAAAAACTGTTTCATTATATATACGATACTAGAAGTACCATTAAAACCCAAAACAAAAAACTCGTAAATTAGGTATGCCATTATCATAACTTTATAAAAATAAAACTAGCAAACTAAACCACTAGCAATAGCTCGATTCGTGCCCATATGTGTAGTTCCATACACAGGAAGCTCCTCAGAATATTGTTCATTCTTCAACATTGCCAAGTGATCAAGCTCAAATAAGTCCGAACTCGAGACACTTGCTATATCATCTTCATCTTCTTCTTCATCATCATCATCGTCTAAATCATTCTTTTTATCGTCATACTTCCTCAAAAACTCTTTAAAATTTGGTTCTGTCGTTCTTGCCCATGGGAATGTCGTATGAGGAAGCTTATCGAAATCTTGTACATTGCGTACATTTTTCGGACCATAGGGACGAGAATCTTCACGATTAAGAAATGTGACGGTTCTTCGTATACCATTGTCACTTGGTCTTGAAATATTTTTGTTTAAACATGATCTTGAAAACGAAGAAGCCGATGAACACGTAGACACATTGGTGGATTTCGACTTTCTTTCACTCCGGGTTTGGGTTTGGGCTTGGGCTTTAACATCACAACCCAAATTTTTTGACTTCTTGGGATTCCCATTTGTGAAAATGGCATTAATAAAGGTTGTCAGCCGACCTCCAGGTGAGATCGGCTGCTTCACTTTTTTCAAACTTGCGTACAATTTTAAGGCTCTAGTCTTCGACCTGACTAGACCACTATCATCAGTTTTATCTGTTTGATCATCATCAAACGGGTAAAACTCATTCTGCTTTTTCCCAGCAGAACGTGACGGAACACTTGTTTTAACCTTATTTAATGGTCCAAAACAAGACTGATTCGGCTTAACCGCTTCAGCTTCCGAATACCACCCGAAACTCGAATCCGACGAACTCGAACCCGAACTAAAGAACAAAGGGTCATTATCAAGTAACATTTTCTGATCAAATTCTGGCAATGACGCTTTTTTATTGGCTTTCATTTCCATCCATTGATCAACCAAACACGCTTGTCGAAAACCCGCAATTTCTTCATCGCTTTTACTCTTGGACCCGCGGTCGGTTTTCTTTACGGGTTTTTGCTTTCGGACTTTAAATTCACCGAATTTCTCATCGCCTACATCGATTGAGCGGTAGATTTCATCAAGAAGTGATGAAGAGAATGATGGGTATTGTGTAATTTTATTTGATTTATTATCCCAGTTATACATTTCTGCCATAAGTTGTGAATATTGAGGGAATGAAATGAAGAGTGTAGAGAGAGAGAAGCGAAGGCTTGAAGAAGAATGAAGGATGGATGAGTATGAACAGGAAGAAATGGGAGTCTTTATAAAGGGAAGACAGGCGCGTGCATAAGTTGTGCAATTTATTAATAGGTTATTGTGAAAAGACAATATTGCCCTTGGGTTTTAAATTTATTTTTGTTTGAAAACCAACATTTCTAGCAACATGTGCATTAGTAAAACAATATTTTTTAGGATATTTAATAAATTCGGAAAATCAAGTCTTCTATTGGACTACCAAATGGTACCGGGCAGTTTTTTTTGGATCTTTATAACGGATAATAATGAATTTGTATTTGGTAGAAAGTATTTTATAAATTAAGAAAATTGTATCTGTTACCATTCATTTTTCTTCATAGTCTTTAAGTCTATTATTTCAGTTTTTGTTTATGAAAATAAGTTATTTTAGAAATGTTTCGATTTGTTTTGGCGTCGCGTGCAATGGGTCATTTTAAAAGGGTACTAGGTTAGTTTCGTCAACGAGTCAATATAAAAAGGTATTGATTTCAGTCGGTTTTCAACGGGTCTTTTTAAAATCGTATCGATTTGGTTCGGGTCAATTTAAAAGTTAACGATTATGGTTTAGGTTACAATGGGTCATTCTCAAAATTTAACGATTTGAATCTGGTCAAAACATGCCATTTAAAAAAGACTTCAATTTGGCTATGGTTCTTAAAAGCGCTTTAGACGTGCTTCAATTTGTTAGGGTGCAAGACTTTTCACACAAAATGTAAAAACATTTTTCGTAGTCAGTTAGTCACTATGTTTATTATATTGGTGTATGGATGTTTATGTCATCAACAATGTTCCCGGTCCAAGAAAAAAAGAAGCTCGAATATTCTTGGATGCTTATCGGGATTTTTTCTTGGAGTATTATTTTTTGATTTGCTTGCTTTCCAGACTAATGTTAGTGAAGTTTGTTTATTTTTTGTTTAAATTATTTTTTAAATTTTATGAAGTTTATGTTTTAATGTTTTAAATTTTCTTCGTAAACATTTTACTATCTAAATTCATTCCGTGTAAGTTTACGTATTTCAATACTTTGTTAATTAAAAAAATATATTAAAAATTGTGTTTACTTGTCGTTACTATGTAAAATCATGTTTCCGTCTTAAAAATATATTAAAAAATAACTTGTCGTTTGAAATTATATATGTGTTTACTTGAGGATTTCTATATTTCCGTCCATGTCGTGCACAGGTGACTAACCTAGTATTTAATAAATTTGTAAAGTCGAGTCTTCTATTGGATTGATAAATGGCACCGGGTAGTGTTGCTATCCTTTGATACATGCTTTTTGAGTTTTTTAAAATAGAATCGGTACCGTTATTCATTTTAAAGGATTTTTCGGGATCAGTATTTTTTGTTCTGGTACCGGTACCGAGTGTATCTCTAGACTTCCTCTAGTACTTGGACATTGAGTGAAGCATAGGAAAAACCGCAAAATGTCTGGTGAAAACTTATTGTGGCCTAAATCCTACTAGTTATGATATCAATCAATAAGCAATCATCATTTATACAATATACAGTTTTATGATATTTTAAACAATCGTATAGCTTTATATGGGCGTATACCATCACGTTGACTATCCTGTACAAACGTATACCGTACAAGTAACACAATCAATATAACATTTTATACGGATGTACATGGTTACATACATCATACATGTCCTATATGGACATAAACCAACAAATGAAACATATAAATAACATCGTAGAACATCAAATCAATAGGAATTGATTATTAACTTTAACCACAGCATATATATATTTTTTTTTATCTTAATAAAATCCGATGGTGTGGTTAAAATCAAAAGGGGTTATTAATCATATTTTAATTGATAAGCTGCTTTTAACATATTTTGAATATAATAGTTGAATAGAAATTGTTAATTAAGATCTTGTTGATCTTGGAATGGGGTCAGAAGGTGGGGTTCTTTTTTTGCCATCTCCACTTTGGTGGGATGGTAAAGGCTAAGGCCTTTGGGTGAGAGGTTCAGGGTTCGATCCCTGGCAATGGCGGTTTATTGTAAATAGTAGGAGGCAAACTTAAAAAAAAAAGAAAAAAAAAGGTGGGGTTTTTATAAGACAAAGAAGAAACTTGCTTGGGGAAAGTGCATATTAGTGGGTGGGCAACCAAAAATCGGTTGTACTCATTGGGTGTTTAAAACACCGCAAAATAATTAAAAAGACAATATTTGGTTTTTTCTAAGTTTTTCAAAATTCCACAACGGGTATAAATTTTTTTTGACTGTTAGTTAGCATCAATTAAAAACAAACGATCGATAGCATTCATAAAGATAATGATTTGTCAAAAATATAACAAAAAATACGAGTCAAGAGATGCATATCCTTATATTATTAAGAGGCGACATCTCTTACAAATGCCTTATAACAACTTATGATACACTTGTTTAGATTGCTAAGCCGAAACACATTAAAACACTTGTCAAAACCTTTCAAATTTGACTTACTATATATACAGCTTTTGAATATGCAAGTGTTTATAATCTACATCAAACAATTACAATAGTGTGTCCAAATTTATATGTTTATTGCATTATTGTAATGTGTTTTTCGCATCAGTTTGATTCACTAGTTTAATGGGTTTTGATGTACCGCGGCATAAGTTTGTTTCATTGTTCTAATAGATTTTTCGAAGAAGTTAATGTTTAGTGTTAGTTGTATTATAACTGTGTGCCAAATTCATGAAAACGATTCGTTGAGTTTTGCGAAGGTGGATTTACTGTTGTAAACTTGTAGTGAGTTTGATATGCAGCAACCCCAAACACTACATTACAAAACGAAACCAATCCGCCCATGAAATTGAAGACCCCGACCTACTTTTGACCAAAAAAATTAGAGTTTTTACATTCCTCATCACGCCTCAAACTGTCATCGCCAAACCGTCATGCACCTTGCCATTTCTAGCCTTCCATAAATACCATAACGTGACGAGACAAATCACATGAAACACCTTCACTTTTTCTCTAGAAGAACTTGGTATATTTATACAAATCAAGGAGATCTCGGGCACATAAAACGAACATCTGAGTGACTTTACACCAAATGAAGATAGCTTGTCACACGGATTGGGCAAGGCCGCATGAAACAAAAGTATGCTCATTCAATGGCGAAGGATATTTAGGGCCAAGGGTGACCCCAACCCCCTCCGTTTTTTCGCGCAGTAGTCTATATTTACCTGTTTTCGTCTGACATTTTTATACGTAGTGTAATTTACCCTTTTTCAACTGAAAATTTGATCTCGGCTTCCTTCGTTTATGGGTTTTGTAATGCGTATTTTTGTCCGGCCCCCCTCGACATATTCGTCCAAGCTTCGCCAATGTGCTCAGTCGTCTCGTCCAACAAGCCACACGCCAGACAAACCAATGACTTGACCACAATGTTCCTTTTAGCTAACGATGCTAAAACCGGGAACCTATCCCACTCCACTCTCTGCGCCAAAATTCCATCCTTTCCAAGGACCCAACTGTTCCAATCAAAATTATTATCAAGCTGATTCAAAGTTATCTCCTTTATCTTGTCTTTAATGCTCGAGGCCTAAAAGACACCAAACTAGTCCAAACCTCATTCAACCTTATCATCTTCTTCCTCAAACACCACGTTTTGGCATAGTGATTATACCCTTAATTCCTCTACTGTCACACCCCAACCTACGGCAGAAATGTCAGGGCGAACTGATTGCTCACAACTTTTCAAAGGTTACTATGCAACATTACATATCTATTTAATTCGATTTAATAGTTCAAATAATTCAAGTACAAAATACAACTTATTAAACAAACAACAATTACAAATTAAATTCTTGATTAATTATTTTCTAACTTAAATTCTTCACTAAGTCCTCACCAATCTGCATTAAATTTCTACGATAACCTGCATATGCGTATAAAATAGAATTTTGTCAACAACACATGTTGAGTGAGTAAAACACCAGTTTAAGACACTACAATAACATTATATAATAAACAAATAAATATGCAAATTGTTCCTGTGAGATAAGCAGTTAAGCCATAGCACCTACACAATATATCAAATCATAAAGAAAGCAAACCATAAAGAATGGGCTCAACCAATCCATATAAATGGACATTGGCTACCAATCAAGGACTAAACCGTTGCCATAAAAATGGACATCGGTTGCCGAAGTAAGCAAATAGCGTTCAAGTAAAGCAAGTAAGCAAATAGCAAGTTAGGCACAAACCGATACACACACAAGGATTAACAATTGCGGTTTGAATACTAAATAATAGTTAAATATATAAGATACGCACATGTCCCCAAAAAGGTTTAAAAATAAGTAAAAGAAGGGGAGTGATTACTCACCTTAATAAATAAGCAAGAGATAACAATTAGGTAAGACATCGGTAAACGAAGCTCTTCGGGAATGATACCAACGAGAAGTCCTGATAAAGAATACTTGAGGAAATAAATATGGATTGTATAAAGAAACTGAAACTAGATAGAGACTCGGGAATTTATGATCGAGGTAATCTAACTAAGCTATTTATCTCACTAATTTAATATAAACTTCGCTATCAAAATTTTACATAAATAGTATGATTTAATTATATAAATTTCATAAAAATACTTAAGTAAATGTTTATAAAGATTTTTATAGATTATAATAAGAGATTTGTTTTAAATGTTCATTTTAAACTAGGAATATGTTTAATGTGTTTACATATATTTTGTAACACCGTGAAAGTTTCGAGTTCAAAGTATCAACTTTCTAAAGTCTAAAGACAAAAATTGCCAAAATCAAAACTTGAGGGTTAAAAATGAAAAATCTGTTTTCTTGACCCATCGCGCTACACGATGAGTCAGAAGAGACTCCCATCGAGTACCGCGATGGGCTGTCTGACAATGTTTGACACGTGTGCCACGTGCCACACGGTGTTACTATGTGCTGCCACGTGTCACCACGTGCCAACAATGTCGCCACGTGGGGCGGCGCCTGCCACGTGTCAACACGTGGCAGGTCTACGCTGTGACTCAGCTGACCTATATCGCGGTACGATATAGGTCAGCCCAGGGACCCATCGGGTACCGCGATGGGAGCCCAAATTTCGTCTATAAATAGCAAGGTCCGGGATCTTCATTTGACACACCGAAACTCAATCTACTTCTCTCTCTATAACATCTCTCTAAATCCCGACAATCGTATGTACAATTCACCTCGATAAACGTGTCATATTTCCTTGAGAAACATGTCCCGAGCCTCCGTTTGTGTACAACGTTTCCTTGAAGTACGTGCCACCCTCCACCCACATACCAAGACGTGTTTGTTGAAATGGCGATGAATCTTGATAAGCGTGTCGTCGAGTGTTGAAGTTCAGCGTAATCGTTTAACGACCAAAGAGATCAAGCGGCGTTGGAGTGCTGCTCAAGTCCCTAGAGTTTCGATACGCCACTAAGGTTAGGCGTAATAATGAATACAATATAATTCAATATTATATTCAAGGCTTAAGCCTTAAGTCGAGGTTATACTCGATACCTCGATAAAAGAAAAGAAAACATAACAAAGAAATAAATGAAAGAATGATTATTGAATATTATGGATGCATATATATGTGTGTGTAAGTATATATGTATATATTCTTTGTTATGAATACATTATTTAATGAATACAAAGTATTCTTAAATAATAAAAGAAAATATTACGTTTCTTAGAGAAGAAGAAACGTCGAGTTTTTATTATAAACTAAAGGTTTATAATTTACTTTTAAACTAAAGGTTTTTAAGTAAAAGAAACTGAACTAAAGGTTCATCGAGGATTGAGATAAGACTAAAGGTCTTAAGCCGGATCGTGTATCCGACTAACAAATATTTATACTCGTAACTATAGGTTCGAGATAAAGAAAGGGAAAGACCCTTGGACGGTGAGTGAAGCCGATCCTAAAGAGATAAGGTGAATACGCCCCCAAACTTTTAAACTTATTTTCAAATGAGTCAATTTTGTTATATGAAATTGTTTACAAGGAACTATGTGTTCCTAAAACCGTTATAATTATGGGTATAAACCTAGCCCTCAGGCTGTGGTATACGTATGTCTGGATCCTTACATAGGTGGTACTATGCGATGTAGGGCATGATCGCACCACCCTTGGTCGTAGGACGCTCTCCTGCTGGGAGTACGACCTTATGTGTATATTTACGGGTACTTAACTAAGTCGAACGCTGCGGTGTTTGCTGAGGTGACCTAGTGTAGAGACTCTAGTTTATAATGTGTTATTTGACTTTGTTATTCCTAAGCCACGTTGGGCGGAGGCAGGCGTAGTATCGAGGGGTAATAAAGTAAAAGAAGTTATTTTGCGTCAGCGTGTTCACCAGCATTCGTTGCTGACGTATTTTCTTACATTTTGCAGGTGAACAAAGTTAGAGCTTGGAATGGCGAAGTACTATGATATCCGATGGCTCGGATTTATTTTGTAAACTTAATATATATGGTGGTTTGTAAAACATAAACTAGTAACATCTTTTGTTAACAACTTAAGTAGGTATTTTATATTCCCGTCTTTTGAATGTATATATAAATTACACTTTTGATCCTTAATGTTTTATAAGTCTTCCGCAAATTAACGCAACTCTGATTTATTTACAACTATGATACCAACTTATGGGTCATGCTCCTAGCCCTAAGAAGGGGGTGTGACAGGTTGGTATCAGAGCCATCGAACTTAGCGAATTGGGTATCATAAAACAATACCCAAGCTTTGATCCAAGTTTAGAAAATAATTGATTATGTGTTTTAGGGATAAGATAGGCTGGTAACCTTTCTTTCCCACTCTACATTCTAAACCACCTATAATATTAGATGTCATTCAAAGCTCACACGAAGACTTTGTACGCAAGGCAAAGGAAGCCGGAATTGTTGAACCCTACCCCGAAGACAACATGAGTGATGGTTACTATGAAGCCTACTTCAACCAAGATGTGGAACACGAATTGTCCAAACCCGTGTACTACCCCGGAAGTCGACATTACCCAATAAATGTTCCCGATAGTCCACCGAAGCAAGGAATTGAGCCACCAAGACACTCAAGCTACCATCCACCGATAATACTGATGTATAATCCCTCTGAAATACCGACGTACCATCCAACAGAGATTCCCACTTATCAACCCTCGGAGATACCACAATACTATCCAACGGGATACCTACCAAACAACGGTGAAGGACCGTCTCGTAGACCCAAGATGAGAATAATGATGCCTTCTGAGACTTTCCAAATGATCCCAATAAACGATGAAATCACACAACCCATGGAAGAAGATGAACCAAAAGAGGAGGAACCGGAAGAGGAAAAAGAACCAGAAGAGGAGGAAGATCCTAAAGAAGAAGAAAAACCCAAGGAAGAGTCCAAGGAAGAACCGGAAGAAGAGCATTCTGAGAATCCTAACGAGATATCAAGCTCGATGAATGGATCACTCACTTCCCAAAACGCAAGCTATGGTTCTGTGGATCCGTATGTCCAGCGCCTTGAGAAATTGAGGAATCAAGCTTCGTCAAGCTTCCCACCATTCCAAGGAGAGATTCCATCAATCCAAGAACAAGCCGACGAGATCCGAGAGCAGAATCAAGCTGCCAAGTCCTAACTCTACCTTTCATCTGACATGGATTATGTTCCGTATCCATAGCCAAGGAACCATTACGAAATGGTGACACTGGGTTACCGTGACCCACCTCCGCAGTATGGATACCCCAATGTAGTTCCTCAATCGTATGAAGAGCACTTGGACCGCGCTCTACATGAAACCGACGATTGGAGGAAGAAAGTGCATGAGGAAGGAAAGAAGAAAAAGAAAATTGGGGAGAAACTTCTTCACAAATGCAACAAGTTGACGAAATTCGTGAAGAAGTTTATGAAAGATTAGAGATTATGGGAAAGGATGCAACATGAAGTTGTTTGTGTAATAGGACCTTGTCTGTTATGTGTAATATAAGTATAAATAAAAGAACGTATAAAACGTTCTAATGTAATGATAGGATAAGTTATATATATCGTTGAAACGGTATATAAATACGTGTATGAAATATATATATCCTTGGGATATATATAATTATTTAATAAATAAACGAGTGTTTAATAAGAGAAATGTTGTTAAAATTCTCAGAATAATTTGAAAAGAAAAAGAAAAATATGTCTGAACTAAGTAACAACAATGATAATGCTCGAAAAGAAAAAGAAATGAGAGATAAGGGGAAAGGCCCTGAAAATGAGTGAGAGGAAGAAATTCCCAAGAAATATATGAACAAAATCCAAAAGATGATTAAAGATGCGGTTAGGGAAGAATCCGCGTTTAGATCTCAATCTCGACAATCTAGACATTCCCGAACTGTTAACCCTTCCGTTCATCCATCGAAATATGTTAAATCTCGTCCTAAACCATTCCGTGATGAAGAAAGCGATCATGGGTCTAATGCCGAAGAAGGTGTTAGGCAAAAGTTTAAGAAGTTAAAAATGAGTGGTTGTACGTTCAAAGATTTTAAGTACTATGGACCAAAGGAGTTCCATGGTGACAAGGGAGCTATCACAACCGTGAGGTGGCTCGAGGAGATGGAAACTCTTGTTATCACAAGCAAATGTTCCGAGGAGAAGAAAATTCAGTACTCCGCTCTCATGTTCAAAGGTGAAGCGCACGAGTGGTGGAATGCGCTGTTGATGAGTAAGGGAAGAGACAAGATGTATAGTTTGACATGGGATGAGTTTAAAGCCATAGTGATGGGGATGTTTTGTCCGATGCACGAGACCGACCAAGTTCAAACGAAGTTTCTTAATAATAAGGTCGTGGGGACAAATATTCGTGAGTACAATACTAATTTCCTTGAGTATTGTCGTTTAGTTCCACAGTTGGTGAGTCCGGAATCCAGCAAAGTCACCCGATACATTTGGGGACTTCTGCGGGAAATCCGCGACATGGTAAGGTCTCACCTGCCTCAAACTGCTGACTCAGCAATGGAGTTGGCCGGTTATTTGATGGGTGGCATGGTCCGCAATAGAGAGGAGGATAAGAAGGTGACATCAACAACTGCTCAAGGAAAGACTGGAGGAAGTTCCAACTTTAGGAACAAAGGCATAAATAGAAACAACTCTATGCTATGCAAGACCTGTAGGAGATACCACAAGGGCCGATGCAATTTTGCCCCGTCTCCTAAAGTCTGTGAGTCTTGTAATCGTACGGGACTTGATGCTGCTAATTGTTGGAAGAAGAAAATGACTTGCTTCAGTTGCAAGGAAATGGGCCATTTGAGTTTCGAGTGCCCAAAGAACAAGCCTGCTGGTGGTGGTGCGGGTGGAAGTGGCCAGAACAAAAAGGGAAATGCTCGAGTCTTCGTACTTGACACAAAGAAGGCCGCTGACATGCCGGAAACCATAGCCAGTACGTTTCTAGTCAACGACACCTATGCTAGAGTTTTGTTTGATTCGGGTGCCAATCTAAGTTTTATAGATTATAGTTTCTGTAGTCTATTAAACGAACCTCTAACAAAATTAGATAAAACTCTAAGCGTCGAGACTGCTAGTGGCGAAATCATTAAGATCTCCGAAGCCCTTGAAAACGGAAAAATACTTCTAGCAAAATTGTTGAACTTCAAGCCCCTGATAAACGAATGATTCGAATTGAAGGGGACAAAGACGCTGACCAAGTTAGCATAATTTCCATGATTAGGGCTAAAAAATGTTTGAATCAAGGATGTCTCGCATTCATGGCCTACATCACTGAAGAATCAAAGCCAAAAGAAATCAAAGACGTCCATATTGTTTCTAACTTTTTTGACGTCTTTCCTGATGTACTTCCTGGAATCCCTCCCGATCGTGAAGTAGAGTTTAGGATTGATCTTATTCCTGGTACTGCTCCGATCGCCAAAGCTCCGTATCGCTTAGCGCCAACCGAGATAAATGAATTAAAGAAACAACTCGATGAGTTATTAGAGAAAGGTTTCATTCGACCAAGTTCGTCGCCTTGGGGAGCGCCAATTCTATTCGTCAAGAAGAAGGACGGATCCATGAGAATGTGTATCGATTATCGTGCGTTAAACAAAGTTACAATCAAAAAACTATATCCACTCCCTCGTATCGATGATCTTTTCGACCAACTTCAAGGTTCTAGCTTCTTTTCTAAAATCAATCTTCGTTCCGGCTATCACCAACTCAAAGTCCAATCCGAAGACATTCCAAAGACCGCGTTTTGAACAAGGTATGGACATTATGAGTGCATGGCCATGCCGTTTGGACTTACTAATGCTCTGGCTGCGTTCATTGACATGATGAACCGAATCTGTAAGCCCTACTTGGATAAGTTTGTTATCGTATTCATCGACGATATACTTATTTATTCTAAGTCCAAGGCCGATCATGAAATTCATCTTCGAACGTTGCTTGAAATTCTTAGAACCGAGAAATTGTACGCTAAGTGATGTGCGAAAAGCTATATATAAATATTAATAACTAATTCTCGCAACTCAACACTAAGTCTTAAATTTATAAAACCAAACAAACCTAACTAAGCTTCACACAAACGGCAAGTGTACCGGTCGCATAGCAGCACAGTCTAATGGAAGTCCGGATGTCGAACACAAAGACACGTGAGAACGTCTTAGATAATTAACCATAATCTAAGTCTTGCCTAAATAATATATTTATTTATCTTAATTATTTAAAACTAACTTAACTAACTGTGAAACTTAACGGAACTAACGATAATAAGAAAACGAATAACCTAGGTAAGATGACTTAACGGGTATAGGATGGATCAGATTCTAACAAGTGTTTGAAACCGGCTTCTTAAGATGAAATAAGATAGATGCAATCAAAGCAACTGGGTCCCCACGGTCAGTTTTACCAGAAAACCCTAACAACGTCTACTTAGCTTTTAATTCACGGTTGTTTATTTACGTACCCTAATGATTTATTACTTGGTCCGTATCAAAATCACAATCCTCACTAAGGCTTGATCTAATTACAAACCTAAGAAGAGAGGGGTAATTCAATAATAAGGATAATATAACTCAACTTACAAACTAACCTAGTCGATAAATAGAAAACCGCACGTGGTCTCGCAACGGGTAACTATATCAACTAAAGCAGAGAGATAAACAAACCCTAAGGTCTTGGTCCAACTCAAAGGGGATGATCCTACTGAACTAAGTGATTCAAGAAACACAAACCCTAATGGCACGCGTCTACCACAATCAATCAACACACTCAGTATTAACCGAACTAGCAATTAACGACTACACGAATCAAATTTATGAAATAATCAACTACTTGGGGCTCATGCAACCTAAAATACATTTAATGGCAGCAAAGTTCATGGAACAATATCACAAATCATGAACTTTACAATAAATAAACAATCAAACACGAAATCAGCACCCGAAAAGTGATAAATCAACCGTTAAACATCAAACCTAGGTGATTTTAACCAATCTAGCCAATCATAATCAATGAACGGTAGAAAATATATATAAAGTGATGAACATGTTCATATAAATCTGATTATAAAAGGTTTGAATGATTAAAACTCAAAAACGAACTTAAAATCGTTAAAACAATCAAAACCGACAATCGAAGGATAAAAGATATAACCGTAAGCTTGTCCTCCTTTGTTTCTTCCTTAGAGCAGGTGTGAGATGGCTGGAAACTTCAATAAAAATCGTTCATAGGGTTTAGGGTTTTTAAATATATCATTAAACACCCCTTCCTAATATAAAATAGGTTAAAACAAGCCCACAAGGCCCACTAGAAGACAAAATAGACGTTTTTATGATTTCTCAACATTCTTGGCAGCCTTGGGACATGTTGGAATCCACCACATGCTGCTTGAATGGTATGACCTGGTCGCGTGGCGCGGCCAGGCCATTTTCTGACTTTTTCGACTTCCGGCTCGTTTATCTTCGTACACGTATACAGACTTCATTAGATTCCCGTTTAAGATGATTTCTTCTTCAATTAGACTCGGTTTTTTGCTCTCTTCAACCTTGGAATCTAAAATAATCACAAACATGTAATTTCATGCAAGAATAATAAATAATCGTTAACGGTTTACGCACAAAACAACACAAAAACGGGATAAAACGCTCTGTGATTTGCCACACATCAAATATCCCCACACTTGAACCTTTTTCGTCCCTGAAAAAGAAATCTACACAGGATCATAACCAAGTGAATAACTGTGACAATCGTCAATTTCAGGTTAACTCCGTTAACTCAACTCCGTCAATTCAAACTTAAGATCACTGAATCTACAATGCACACTTCATTACATTTAAACTAGGGTTTAAATGACGCTTAACACTTACTACATGTGTAGTCTTTCAGGAATTGCACCGAAACTCAAACGAGTTGACGCAAATGATTGGTGAATAAACGAAAAACGTCAAAACAATAATTATGTGATAATTAGGTGTTAGACTTATATGTTATATGATAATATTGGTTAAAACACTAACTCAAGATGTAAACAAGATAGTTTAAGCTAGATAAGTAATACTTAGAAGTTGAGGGGCCAAAGTGTAACATATAATTATTTATAATATGATAACCCTAACCTCTACCCCATTCCCTACACAACCCCGATCGGAACCCCCCTCCCTGGCTCCTTGGCTGCCGTCGACATACACACACATACATACCATCAATTTCAACTTTTGATTGAAGATTAAGGTGCTAGGAAGGTATAATCGACTATCCTATGCATCCTTTATACTTAATCTTGACTTTTATTGGGTTAATTACAAACCCTAGATTCCGATTTTTATATGTTAGTGTGTTCATATGATTTTGTTTGATTTGATGATGTATTGATGATGATTTGACAACTAGAATTGATATTGTTACATGTTAATTGTTGTGTCTTTGATTTGAGTTCAAACAAAAACCCTAATCATGTATGTAATGTGTAATTGATGTGCATGGACAGTGATTGTGGAGTCTAGAGTGTTATATGAATGATTTGTGGTCCATAGATAGTTAAATTGTTGAGTTTGGATGCAAACAGTTTCTGGACAGATTGTGTTGTTGATGTTTGATTGACTGTAACGGGGTGTAATGTGAGAATTGGTTGAGATTATTGATACTACTGTGAACTAGGTTGAGTCTAGTTTCTAAAGAATATAAATTTGCAATTTTTGGACGTGTAAAGGTTAACTTTTATGATTTTACAAAAACGTTGTGCAAAGCTGAGTTGTTAGACCTGCTGTTTGGTTGTTTTGTAAATGTTATATCTCATGAACTACGAGACCCATTGAGTTGGTTCCACTTCTGGAAGTTGACTTATTGAGTTAGGAACTTGACCCAAGTGGTCTTGTGTTTATTGGAATTTTCGTTTAACGGGAATTTCAAATAACATTCTATTGAGCATGAATTTGACTGTTATGAGTTTGCTGTAATGATTTATGATTGTGAGAAACCTATGTGGAATAAAAGTATAATAAAATATGTTCTGGAAACCTAAGACATATATGCTTTTGTGATGATTTTTGGTAAATTAATTGTGATGCTATGATCGGTGAGATAGTACAATCTTTCAAGTAGAATTTCTGTCTCGGTGAAACTAGCTGCTGAATTTTGTGAAAATGCATGAAACATAATACTTGCTATATAATTGTTATATTTTGACCAAATTGCCCTTGCGGGGAATTATTACTAATTGATTGTCATGATTTGACCAAATTGCCCTCATGGGGAATAATTGCTAGCTAATGTTTACGTGTTGACCAAATTCCCCTTACGGGGAGTAATTGCTAGTGATGTACTTTATGAATAGATGACACGTAAATAATTGCTTACACATGTAACGTATCACAAATACATTTGTTAAAGTCACACACGATTCACAAACAAAACACGAAACATGTTATGTGCATAGGTATTATGTGCCGGGTCTAGAGACTCGATAATATTCCGACACTTAGAAAAATCTCTTTGTTGTTTTAGAATGCTAGAGAGAGTTTTTCTGTGACACGCATCTTGGTGAATTATTTTGGGAATACTTCGCAAACAGTGAGTTTCACTTTCCCATTTTAAACTTTTTAAACGCTTTTCACTTGGGGGAGATAACATACTCCGAAACGCATTTAAGATTTTGTTAATATAGATTATATATCACTTGTAAAGACTAAGTGGCAAACGCGTTAACTAAAGTCCTTCATTCACATCGAACCGTTTAATATTGGATAATAGTGAGTCATTGTTGAGTAATACTACTGGGTTTGACAAACCCCACCCAACGCTAAACTCAACTGGAGGTCGAGTGGGTGTAATCTTGGCTTAACACATACCATGGTCTGGATGACCTGGTGGCAAGGCAAATGATAAACAGTCAGCTTCGGTGTCGAACACTTAGTGATACTTGTTTTATAGGCTAGCTACCTATAGATATATAATTGACATAACACTATCTGGTAACGCAAAACGCTGTAACGCAAAACGCTGTAACGCAAAACGCTGAACGCAAACGCTAAACGCTTTATTTTATATAAACTGTGAACTCACCAACCTTGTGTTGACACTTTTAGTATGTTATTCTCAGGTAGCCGAGGCGGGCGCGCGGTATTGCTTGAAAAATTTTAATTATGAAACTTAATTTAAACTGTTATCTTTGGTTTTTAAGTCGTCCTGCGTGACGCAACATTGGTTTATATGGTTTTACGCTTCCGCACTTATTTTCATTTAAACGTTTTTATGGTTTGATTATAACTAATGATTCCGATCCTGTTAGTTCACACCCTCTGATGGTAAAACTCCGTTAGTGGATTTTGAGGGTGTGACAGATTGGTATCAGAGCCATTGGTTATAGCGAACTAGAAGCTGCATGCATACTAGACTATAACCGCGACGACCCATTAGTTATAATGATACGCACTGCATATGTTTGTGTAGTCTTTGTTATCTTATCTCTTTACCTCTTTCACTCATACGCGCGCGCATACACGGCTTACCTGTCGGAATGTCGACGCCGCCATCATCATCATCATCCGATCCGATGACTCATGCTCACGGGAAGGAACCGCAGTTACCTACCGCATCGCCACCCCGTGTAGTCCTGGAACTCGAAACTCCCGCACCGAAGAGGCACCGCTTATCCGGAGGCATGTACGAAAACGAAGTTAGCTGGGATTGGTACCCTAATATGATCAGACGTATGGTCTATCGCGAACAAGTTCCCCCGTTACCTCACCCGAACCATCCTGCTTATCCCAACACCCTACCACCCATAACCGAACCTGTAGAGCGAGTTCTCGCATCTGTCGTTTCTTGCTTGGAGCGTGACGTGGGTTACATGCGCTATACGAGGGCTAACGTTTCCGGACTGTTAAAAGAAGGAACCGAGACTAAGAAGGAAATTGCCCGCATGGCACCGGCAATGAAGGAAATGCAAGAGGCTAGTGATCAACAGATGAAGATTATGAGAAAGATGCAAGCCGAGATGATAGACTTGCAAGAGCAACTCCAAGTAGCAAGGACCCGAACCGAGATAGCTCTAGAGCGTTGCGATGTCTTACAAATGCAACTTGCTCAGAACGCAGCCGAAGCTGAGGCAGAGCCTGAGGCCGAGCCTGAGGCAGATCCCGAAAAGGAGCCTGAGGAGGATCCCGAGGAAGATCCCGAGGAGGAACCCGAAGAAGAACCGGAGGAAGAACCGGCTGAGGAGGAGGCGCACTCAGAGGTGTCCTCAGATGATGACATCTAGTGATGACGACACCTAGATGGAGGGGTTGTTTCCATCCGAACTATTATTTTCTATGATTTTAAGGATTGATTGGAAATACTTTGTAGCGAATACAATGGTTTTAATCATGAATTATTAATTAGATTAATATATGGTTGTGATGTGATGTTATTTCTTAATTCTTTCTTACCTATCTTTTTATTACATGTATGGTGTGTTGTATGTGAAAGAAAAATTCATGTTCAACATCTTATGCTGTGATTCTAGGAAATGGCTGGAAGAAACGCTGGACACGGACGTGGTAACATCAACTTGACTGCAGCTGAACTCCAAACTCTGCTGAACGACCATGCGGCGGCCGCTTTAGCCGCACACGTTCAGAATCAAGCTGGAGGTCCAATTGGAACGTGCACCTTCAAGAATTACCTTGACTGCAAGCCCAGTACGTTTAAGGGCACTGATTGAGCTATAGGCTTCCTGCGTTGGGCTGAGAAGGCCGAGTCGGCAATTGAGATGTGTAATTGTCCCCCTGCCAGTAGGGTCAAATTCGCTGCTGGAACACTGGAGGATTCTACCCTCACTTGGTGGTATTCGAACGTGCAGATCCTTGGATTGGAACTGGCTAACGCGATGAACTGGGAGGAGTTCAAGAACATGATGCGAGAGGAGTACTGTCCGAGAGAAGAGATTTCAAAGTTGGAGTCAGAATTTTGGTCGTTGAAGATGGTGGGTTCAGAAATCGAAGCCTACACTACCAGTTCTCACGAGTTAGCTGTGATGTGTCCGCGGATGGTGGATCCGCCGAGTAAGAGGATTGAAATGTATCTTGATGGGTTAGCATCGCAAATTCCGGGCATGGTTACGTCTTCCAGACCAGCCACGATTCAATAAGCGATCCGTTTAGCTCACAAACTGACGGATCAAGCAGTGACCCAAGGTGCGCTACCACCTAGGGGTTCAACCACTAAAGCCCGTGACAACCCGAGTAATGACAACAACAGCAACAACAACCCGAGCAGCGGAAAGAGGAATTTTGACAACACCAGATCCTCGTCCTCGAACCTCCCACAGCAACAACACTACCGTAAGCCCGAATTCACTCGGAGCTTTAACAATCAGAGTCACAACAACAATAACAACGGTAGCGGGCAGGGTTCGAGCGGATATGCTGGGAAATATCCGAAGTGCAACAGGTGCAACTATCATCATGTTGGCCCGTGTGACCATGTCAAGTGTCAGAGATGCGGAAAGATGGGTCACCAGGCGAAGGAATGTAGAGGAGACCTTGCGGCAAAGGGTGCTCCTAAACCACCTATGAAGACGAAGGGATGTTTCGAATGTGGGCAGGAAGGTCATTTCAGGAAAGATTGTCCCAAGCTGAAACAGAACGACAACAATGGAGGTAACGGAAGTGGCAGTAGTGGTGGAAGCAATGGCAAAGGAAGAGCTTTTGTATTTGGGTCTGGTCAAGCCCGCAATGATCCGTACGTAGTGACTGGTAAGTTCCCTGTGAACGATTGTTTTGCTTCTGTATTGTTTGACACTGGAGCTGATAGGAGTTTTGTGTCGAAAGCCTTTAGCCAACTCTTAGACTTAACTCCAACTCCGTTAGATGCTAAGTTTCCTGTTGAATTAGCTGACGGTAAGACTATAGTAATGACTCATGTACTTGCGGGATGTAAGTTAAAACTGTCAGGTCATGTCTTTGATATCGACCTTATTTCTTTTACGCTTAGTAGTTTCGATGTCGTGGTCGGCATGGACTGGTTGTTCGAGAACCGAGCGGAGATTATATGTCACGACAAGATAGTCCACATTACTACCCCTTCCGGCGAGATCATTTCGATCCGAGGTGAGAGAAGCGGCATGACCACCGGCGTCATTACCCTCATGAAGGCGCAGAAGTACCTACGAAAGGGTCATCCGGAAATTTTGGCGTAGATTGTTGAGAAACCCGCGGTAGAGAAGCGAATTGAAGATATACCGATTGTGCGAGATTTTCGGAAGTTTTCCCGGAGGATTTGCCTGGAATCCCTCCGATACGACAAGTCGAATTCCAAATCGAGTTGACACCCGGTGCAGCACCCATAGCACGAGCTCTGTATCGGCTCGCACCGGCGGAGCTTCAGGAGTTGTCCACTCAGTTGCAAGATTTGTTGGATAAGGGTTTTATCCGACCTAGCTCATCGCCATGGGGAGCCCCTGTCTTGTTTGTCCGAAAGAAGGACGGGACTTTCCGCATGTGTATCGACTACCGGGAGTTGAACAAGGTGACGGTCAAGAACCGTTATCCTTTACCCCGAATTGATGATTTGTTTGACCAGCTTCAAGGATCGAGTTAATACTCGAAGATCGATCTGCGATCTGGTTACCACCAACTAAGAGTGCGCGAAGAAGATATTTCAAAGACGGCTTTCAGAACACGGTATGGTCACTACGAGTTTTCGGTTATGCCTTTTGGCCTAACCAACGCACCAGCCGTATTTATGGATCTCATGAATCGAGTATGCAAGGCGTACCTCGGCAAGTTTGTGATTGTTTTCATTGATGATATTCTCGTCTACTCCAAGAACGAAGCTGACCATGAAGAACACTTAAGGGTAATTCTGGAATTATTGAAGAAGGAACAACTGTATGCTAAACTCTCGAAATGTGAGTTTTGGCTTCGCGAGGTTCACTTTTTAGGACATGTGATCAGCGAGAACGGTATCCATGTCGATCCCGGTAAGGTAGAGGCCATCAAAAACTGGGAAGCACCTAAGACTCCGACTGAGGTGCGGCAATTCCTAGGACTGGCCGGCTACTACCGACGTTTCATCGAGGGATTTTCAAAGATTGCTCAACCCCTCACCGCTTTGACTCACAAAGGCACTAAGTACAATTGGGGTGACGTGCAAGAATCCGCTTTTCAACTGTTGAAAACCAAACTCTGTAGCGCCCCTATTCTAGCCCTCCCCGAGGGAACGGAAAATTTCGAGGTACACTGTGACGCATCGATACAAGGTCTTGGTTGTGTGCTGATGCAACTGGAGAAGGTTATAGCTTATGCCTCTCGACAACTACGGGTTCACGAGAAGAAATACACGACCCATGATTTGGAACTTGGAGCTGTGGTGTTTGCCCTTAAGATATGGAGGCATTACTTGTACGTTACCAAGTTTACCATTTACACCGACCACAAGAGTCTCCAACATATCTACGATCAGAAGGAGCTGAACATGCGACAGCGTCGTTGGGTCGAGCTGCTCAAGGATTATGATTGTGCCATCAAGTATCACCCTGGCAAGGCCAATGTAGTGGCCGATGCCCTCAGCAGAAAAGAAACAGATAAACCCAGACGAGTGCGAGCATTGCAACTCACGATTCATGCAAACTTACCCGACCAGATTCGCGATGCCTAACTCGAAGCTTTGAAAGATGATAATCTTCCATCGGAACTCATGCGAGGCATGAACAAGCAACTTGAAACCAGATCGGACGGGGTCCGATATTTTGAGAACCGGATTTGGGTTCCACAGTTCGGAGAGTTGAGAACTCTGGTGATGGACGAAGCCCACAAGTCCCGATATTATATCCACCCTGGCTCAGATAAAATGTATCATGATTTAAAGGCACTTTACTGGTGGCCGAACATGAAAGTCGACATTGCCACCTACGTGAGCAAATGCTTGACTTGTGCCAGAGTCAAAATAGAATACCAGAAACCATCTGGTCTCCTGCAACAACCGGAACTCCCAATGTGGAAATGGGAACACATCTCAATGGATTTTATCACGGGTTTACCTAAGACACCGACGGGATGCGATACCATCTGGGTGATCGCTGACCGGTTGACTAAGTCTGCACACTTCTTAGCGATTAAGGAATCGGACAAAATGGAGAGACTGACTCGTGTTTACATGAAAGAAGTGGTGTCTAGACACGGAGTGCCTGTCTCAATCATTTCTGATCGAGATTCTCGTTTCACTTCGCACTTTTGGAAGTCGCTGCAAAGCGCACTAGGCACCCGTCTTGATATGAGCACAGCATACCATCCTCAAACGGATGGGCAAAGTGAACGAACTATTCCAACCCTGGAGGATATGTTGCGTGCATGCGTGTTGGATTTCGGAAAAAGTTGGGAACCTCACTTACCTTTGGTGGAGTTTTCGTATAATAACAGCTACCACGCAAGTATTAAAGCAGCGCCGTTTGAAGCGCTGTACGGACGGAAGTGTCGATCACCACTCTGCTGGGCAGAGGTGGGTGACAGCCAAATCACTGGTCCAGAACTGGTACTCGAAACTTCAGAAAAGATTGTTCAAATCCGAAATCGCATGGCAGCAGCACGAGATCGCCAAAAGAGTTACGCCGACAAGCGCCGAAAGCCTCTTGAATTTCAAGTGAATGACCAGGTGTTACTTAAAGTCTCACCTTGGAAAGGCGTGGTTCGCTTTGGTAATTAAACAAACTCAACCCACGATATGTTGGTCCTTACCGGATAACTGAGCGCATTGGTCCGGTGGCGTACCGACTGGACCTACCAACGGAACTCAGTGGCGTACACAATGTATTCCACGTATCCAATTTGAAAAAATGCCTATCTGATGAAACCCAAGTAGTCCCTTTGGAAGAACTGCAAGTTGATGAACAGTTACGTTTCATTGAGGAACCAGTCGAGGTTTTGGATTGGGAAACCAAAACGCTCAAGCACAGCAAAATTCCAATCGTTAAGGTTCGTTGGAACTCGAGACGTGGACCGGAGTTCAAGTGGGAACGCGAGGATTAAATGATGAAAAAGTATCCTCACCTTTTTGAAGGGATGACCAAACACAGAAAACCGCGAAACCCGGCAAACCGTCAGAAACCACCGGAGGTATGAATTAAATTTCCGGACGAAATTTCTTTCTACTAGGGGATGATATGACAAACTGAAAATTTTTCTTACTTTTTCAGACACTCATCACGACTTGACTCAAATTTTCGGGACGAAAATTCTTTAACATGGGAATGATGTAACAATCGTCAATTTCAGGTTAACTCCGTTAACTCAACTCCGTCAATTCAAACTTAAGATCACTGAATCTATAACGCACACTTCATTACATTTAAACTAGGGTTTAAATGACGCTTAACACTTACTACATGTGTAGTCTTTCGGGAATTGCACCGAAACGCAAACGAGTTGACGCAAATGATTGGTGAATAAACGAAAAACGTCAAAACAATAATTATGTGATAATTAGGTGTTAGACTTATGTGTTATGTGATAATATTGGTTAAAACACTAACTCAAGATGTAAACAAGATAGTTTAAGCTAGATAAGTAATACTTAGAAGTTGAGGGGCCAAAGTGTAACATATAATTATTTATTATATGTTAACCCTAACCTCTACCCCATTCCCTACACAACCCCGATCGGAACCCCCCCCCCCCCCCCTTGGCTCCTTGGCTGCCGTCGACATACACACACATACATACCATCAATTTCAACTTTTGATTGAAGATTAAGGTGCTAGGAAGGTATAATCGACTATCCTATGCATCCTTTATACTTAATCTTGACTTTTATTGGGTTAATTACAAACCCTAGATTCCGATTTTTATATGTTAGTGTGTTCATATGATTTTGTTTGATTTGATGATGTATTGATGATGATTTGATAACTAGAATTGATATTGTTACATGTTAATTGTTGTGTCTTTGATTTGAGTTCAAACAAAAACCCTAATCATGTATGTAATGTGTAATTGACGTGCATGGATAGTGATTGTGGAGTCTAGAGTGTTATATGAATGATTTGTTGTCCATAGATAGTTAAATTGTTGAGTTTGGATGCAAACAGTTTCTGGACAGATTGTGTTGTTGATGTTTGATTGACTGTAACGGGGTGTAAATGTGAGAATTGGTTGAGATTATTGATACTACTGTGAACTAGGTTGAGTCTAGTTTCTAAAGAATATAAATTTGCAATTTTTGGACGTGTAAAGGTAAACTTTTATGATTTTACAAAAACGTTGTGCAAAGCTGAGTTGTTAGACCTGCTGTTTGGTTGTTTTGTAAATGTTATATCTCATGAACTACGAGACCAATTGGGTTGGTTCCACTTCTGGAAGTTGTCTTATTGAGTTAGGAACCTGACCCAAGTGGTCTTGCATTTATTGGATTTTTCGTTTAACGGAAATTTCAAATAACATTCTATTGCGCATGAATTTGACTGTTATGAGTTTGCTGTAATGATTTGATGATTGTGAGAAACCTCTGTGGAATAAAAATATAATAAAATATGTTCTGGAAACCTAAGACATATATGCTTTTGTGATGATTTTTGGTAAATTAATTGTGATGCTATGATCGGTGAGATAGTACAATTTTCAAGTAGAATTTCTGTCTCGGTGAAACTAGCTGCAGAATTTTGTGAAAATGCATGAAACATATTACTTGCTATATAATTGTTATGTTTTGACCAAATTGCCCTTGCAGGGAATAATTACTAATTGATTGTCATGATTTGACCAAATTGCCCTCATGGGGAATAATTGCTAGCTAATGTTTACGTGTTGACCAAATTGCCCTTACGGGGAGTAATTGCTAGTAATGTACTTTATGAATACATGACACGTAAATAATTGCTTACACATGTAACGTATCACAAATACATTTGTTAAAGTCACACACGATTCACAAACGAAACACGAAACATGTTATGTGCATAGGTATTATGTGCCGGGTCTAGAGACTCGATAATATTCCGACACTTAGAAAAATCTCTTTGTTGTTTTAGAACGCTAGAGATAGTTTTTCTGTGACGCGCATCTTGATGAATTATTTTGGGAATACTTCGCTAACAGTGAGTTTCACTTTCCCCTTTTAAACTTTTTAAACGCTTTTCACTTGGGGGAGATAACATACTCCGAAACGCATTTAAGATTTTGTTAATATAGATTATATATCACTTGTAAAGACTAAGTGGAAACGCGTTAACTAAAGTCCTTCATTCATATCGAACCGTTTAATATTGGATAATAGCGAGTCATTGTTGAGTAGTACTACTGGGTTTGACAAACCCCACCCAACGCTAAACTCGACTGGAGGTCGAGTGGGTGTAATCTTGGCTAAACACATACCATGGTCTGGATGACCTGGTGGCAAGGCAAATGATAAACAGTCAGCTTCGGTGTCGAACACTTAGTGATACTTGTTTTATAGGCTAGCTACCTATAGATATATAATTGACATAACACTATCTGGTAACGCTGAACGCTGTAACGCAAAACGCTGAACGCAAACGCTAAACGCTTTATTTTATATAAACTGTGAACTCACCAACCTTGTGTTGACACTTTTAGTATGTTACTCTCAGGTAGCCGAGGCGGGCGCGCGGTTTAGGAAAATGCATTGCTTGAAACATTTTAATTATGCAAACTTAATTTAAACTGTTATCATTGGTTTTTAAGTCGTCCTGCGTGACGCAACATTGGTTTCTATGGTTTTATGCTTCCGCACTTATTTTCATTCGTTTTTATGGTTTGATTATAACTAATGATTCCGATCCTGTTAGTTCACACCCTCTGATGGTAAAACTCTGTTAGTGGATTTTGAGGGTGTGACAATAACAACAAACTCCCAGATTATTTATCATTACTAAAACACAAGAAACAGCTCGACATATTGATCACGATTGCCGGTATATTTGTCCACTTTAAACCCAACCACTAACCAATCAAGCCCCCCATTGCATTAAGCGTTTTATGTTTAAAAGCTACGGCTACACCTACCCTATCTTAGACAAAGAGATCTAGAAGAACTAGAGTCAAAGCAAACTGGTTCGACAAATCACCATAAGCCAATGACTCGTTGATGGTACTAATTAGATGCACTCGGTGAAATTTGATGGATGAATGGTCATGTGGAGGTCATACGAGCTATTCCTAAATATCATTGGACTTTATCCTATAAATTCCTAATTTGATATTTATTGACTAAGAACCTTCGAGCCCCAATAGTGTATCCTCAAAGTCACTATCCCCTTGGTAACACGTAGACTCTAAGTTCCGTCTATTGTGTGCATTTTTGGCCTATTTACTAACTTTGAGAATGCTTCTTTGGCATTTTACAATACATAATTTTCTCATCCTTTTGCTTTTCGGACCAACTTCTGGAATACTTATAACTTTCATAACATACTTTTTTTTTCGTTTTTTTTCTCTCTTTTTTTTCTTTTTTTTCTTTTTTTTTTGTTTTTTTATATCACCCTAAATTATATAACTATTTTCTAAGCTCGTAAAAAGATGGACATGTGGTGGTGTGCTGGTTTGAGTGCATCTAAGTCTTACCATCTCATAGTTTTTAGATTATGGTAATCCTCCCTAAGTATCGAAATTCGGTTTCACCATTTTCTCAAATTATTATATATATGTATATATAATCTGCTAAAGAGGACTAACAAAGCTAGTTGGGCCTATCGACACATCCCAAATCAGATAAGCAAACCATATCTTCTTTTATTATTATATATTATATTTTTCAAAATTTCCGTGAGTTTGTTAACACAATGGTAATAATATCATTTCCTGCTTAACGTAGAAGAAAATCAATTTTCAAGTGACCTTTTTCTTTAAAACTTTTTTTTTTAAATATTAACTCCCAAGATTTTCAATATTCTTTTATTTTTCTTAAAAATGAAAAAGTCAGTTCCCCATCCCCACACTTAAATTTCACATTGTCCTCAATGTGAGATAAACAAAAGACAAAACTAAACATAAAGAAAAATAAAGTGGAACACACTCCCCTGGTATGTGTGATCATGAAAGTGTGCGGTGAATCATATTCCTCGCCCTCCTATTCGAACGCAAGCTTAAAACTCCAATGCTCTCTATCAAGCTATCACTCACGAACGAAAGCGGCAATCCTTAATCAAATTGTATCCCCACACTTGTTTAAAACTCTAGCTCATCAACCAGCATCAACCAACCAAGGAATAACCTGCAAGTAAGAGAAGAAACACCCGACAAAACTCGGAAATAAAAATACAAATGAAAATAAAATAATAAGGAAAGATATTACTGGGTTGCCTCACGGAAGCGCTAAGTTTATTGAGTAGTCTTCAGCCGGACTCGCTCCCGAAACCTCAATCTGGAGGCTTCTGCTTTCTTCGCTTCCCGTCAATACTTCTCAACACTCTCCTCTTACAACTGGTCGGGAAGAAACCAACTGCACCGCTCTCATGGGCCCAAACATACAACGTGAACTTGGCCCACCAATTCGTAGACTCCCCCAAAAATGATTCCATGAAGTGAAACGGGAGTGACGAACTCTCCTGCACACCATGGTCTCTGATTCTAGATATCCTCCTTATTCTTTTAACCAACTTTTTAAACCTCGACACGTCCCGAATGGAGATTGAGTACGGTTCATGTTTTGGTTTTTCACAATCCAAGTGCAATGGTAGGAAGACTGAATCACCAACCACCTCATGGCTCTCCTCACCAGGCTCCTTCTCGATCCCCACACTTGGCTCGTTATACAATAAATCTTCGAGCAACTTCAAATCACCAAGTGGGTCAAACTCTCCTTCATCCATCACTGTAAAATCCACCAACTCATCACCAAACTCACCCCTAAACTCGTCCTCCCATGAAGGAACATACTTCTCTGACTGCTTTCCATCCCCAACTTCTCAAATTCGATAATCGGCTCACCAAGTTGTGACTGACTTATTAAACCAAGCCAAATCCCATCTAAAGCTTGTTGGGTCGGAAATGAGGCATTTGGATTTGTATCATGGATGATGCGTAACCAATCAAACATTACCTCATCCGGATCTGGTATTTGCTCAATGAATTCACCGGATGAGTTTTTATAACCAAGAAGATTCCCTTTTAAATCAAACATCTAACGTAACCGGGGTTTCACTCAATTTTTCTCTTTGCAATCCAAAATCCTCTTTATTTCCATCTGCCAAATGGTGTAACGTTTTTGTTCTTTGACTCCATTCCCGTAAGTCTCCATTACTGCACACTTAAACAGAAACGGATCACGGGCACCAGATAGTAGTAGACGAAAATTACTTAAAACTAAAATTTAACTAATTTAAAGAAAGCTAAAATAAACTATATTAATCTAAATATATCTACAAAACTATAAAACGAAAGTCCTCAACTCGGGTCGTTCTCCAATCGCCTCAAACCGTGTCCCGGCAATGGCGCAAAAAACTTGATGTGCGAAAAGCTATATATAAATATTAATAACTAATTCTCGCAACTCAACACTAAGTCTTAAATTTATAAAACCAAAAAAACCTAACTAAGCTTCACACAAACGGCAAGTGTACCGGTCGCGTAGCAGCACAGTCTAATGGAAGTCCGGATGTCGAACACAAAGACACGTGAGTACGGCTTAGATAATTAACCATAATATAAGTCTTGCCTAAATAATATATTTATTTATCTTAATTATTTAAAACTAACTTAACTAACTGTGAAACTTAACGGAACTAACGATAATAAGAAAACGAACCACCTAGGTAAGATGACTTAACGGGTATAGGATGGATCAGGTGCTAACAAGTGTTTGAAACCGGCTTCTTAAGATGAAATAAGATAGATGCAATCAAAGCAACTGGGTCCCCACGGTCAGTTTTACCAGAAAACCCTAACAACGTCTACTTAGCTTTTAATTCACGGTTGTTTATTTACGTACCCTAATGATTTATTACTTGGTCCGTATCAAAATCACAATCCTCACTAAGGCTTGATCTAATTACAAACCTAAGAAGAGAGGGGTAATTCAATAATAAGGATAATATAACTCAACTTACAAACTAACCTAGTCGATAAATAGAAAACCGCACGTGGTCTCGCAACGGGTAACTATATCAACTAAAGCAGAGAGATAAACAAACCCCTAAGGTCTTGGTCCAACTCAAAGGGGATGATCCTACTGAACTAAGTGATTCAAGAAACACAAACCCTAATGGCACGCGTCTACCACAATCAATCAACACACTCAGTATTAACCGAACTAGCAATTAACGACTACACGAAACAAATTCATGCAATAATCAACTACTTGGGGCTCATGCAACCTAAAATACATCTAATGGCAGCAAAGTTCATGGAACAATATCACAAATCATGAACTTTACAATAAATAAACAATCAAACACGAAATCAGCACCCGAAAAGTGATAAATCAACCGTTAAATATCAAACCTAGGTGATTCTAACCAATCTAGCCAATCATAATCAATGAACGGTAGAAAATATATATAAAAGTGATGAACATGTTCATATAAATCTGATTATAAAAGGTTTGAATGATTAAAACTCAAAAACGAACTTAAAATCGTTAAAACAATCAAAACCGAAAACCGAAGGATAAAAGATATAACCGTAAGCTTGTCCTCCTTTGTTTCTTCCTTAGAGCAGGTGTGAGATGGCTGGAAACTTCAATAAAAATCGTTCATAGGGTTTAGGGTTTTTAAATATATCATTAAACACCCCTTCCTAATATAAAACAGGTTAAAACAAGCCCACAAGGCCCACTAGAAGACAAAATAGACGTTTTTATGATTTCTCAACATTCTTGGCAGCCTTGGGACATGTTGGAATCCACCACATGCTGCTTGAATGGTATGACCTGGTCGCGTGGCGCGGCCAGGCCATTTTCTGACTTTTTCGACATCCGGCTCGTTTATCTTCGTACGCGTATACCGACTTCATTAGATTCCCGTTTAAGCTGATTTCTTCTTCAATTAGACTCGGTTTTTCGCTCTCTTCAACCTTGGAATCTAAAATAATCACAAACATGTAATTTCATGCAAGAATAATAAATAATCGTTAACGGTTTACGCACAAAACAACACAAAAACGGGATAAAACGCTCTGTGATTTGCCACACATCAAATATCCCCACACTTGAACCTTTTTCGTCCCTGAAAAAGAAATCTACACAGGATCATAACCAAGTGAATAACTGTGACAATCGTCAATTTCAGGTTAACTCCGTTAACTCAACTCCGTCAATTCAAACTTAAGATCACTGAATCTATAACGCACACTTCATTACATTTAAACTAGGGTTTAAATGATGCTTAACACTTACTACATGTGTAGTCTTTCGGGAATTGCACCGAAACGCAAACGAGTTGACGCAAATGATTGGTGAATAAACGAAAAACGTCAAAACAATAATTATGTGATAATTAGGTGTTAGACTTATGTGTTATGTGATAATATTGGTTAAAACACTAACTCAAGATGTAAACAAGATAGTTTAAGCTAGATAAGTAATACTTAGAAGTTGAGGGGCCAAAGTGTAACATATAATTATTTATAATATGTTAACCCTAACCTCTACCCCATTCCCTACACAACCCCGATCGGAACCCCCCCCCCCCCTGGCTCCTTGGCTGCCGTCGACATACACACACATACATACCATCAATTTCAACTTTTGATTGAAGATTAAGGTGCTAGGAAGGTATAATCGACTATCCTATGAATCCTTTATACTTAATCTTGACTTTTATTGGGTTAATTACAAACCCTAGATTCCGATTTTTATATGTTAGTGTGTTCATATGATTTTGTTTGATTTGATGATGTATTGATGATGATTTGATAACTAGAATTGATATGGTTACATGTTAATTGTTGTGTCTTTGATTTGAGTTCAAACAAAAACCCTAATCATGTATGTAATGTGTAATTGACGTGCATGGATAGTGATTGTGGAGTCTAGAGTGTTATATGAATGATTTGTGGTCCATAGATAGTTAAATTGTTGAGTTTGGATGCAAACAGTTTCTGGACAGATTGTGTTGTTGATGTTTGATTGACTGTAACGGGGTGTAATGTGAGAATTGGTTGAGATTATTGATACTACTGTGAACTAGGTTGACTCTAGTTTCTAAAGAATATAAATTTGCAATTTTTGGACGTGTAAAGGTTAACTTTTATGATTTTACAAAAACGTTGTGCAAAGCTGAGTTGTTAGACCTGCTGTTTGGTTGTTTTGTAAATGTTATATCTCATGAACTACGAGACCAATTGGGTTGGTTCCACTTCTGGAAGTTGACTTATTGAGTTATGAACCTGACCCAAGTGGTCTTGCATTTATTGGATTTTTCGTTTAACGGGAATTTCAAATAACATTCTATTGCGCATGAATTTGACTGTTATGAGTTTGCTGTAATGATTTGATGATTGTGAGAAACCTATGTGGAATAAAAATATAATAAAATATGTTCTGGAAACCTAAGACATATATGCTTTTGTGATGATTTTTGTTAAATTAATTGTGATGCTATGATCAGTGAGATAGTACAATCTTTCAAGTAGAATTTCTATCTCGGTGGAACTAGCTGCTGAATTTTGTGAAAATGCATGAAACATAATACTTGCTATATAATTGTTATGTTTTGACCAAATTGCCCTTGCGGGGAATAATTACTAATTGATTGTCATGATTTGACCAAATTGCCCTCATGGGGAATAATTGCTAGCTAATGTTTACGTGTTGACCAAATTGCCCTTACGGGGAGTAATTGCTAGTGATGTACTTTATGAATACATGACACGTAAATAATTGCTTACACATGTAACGTATCACAAATGCATTTGTTAAAGTCACACACGATTCACAAACGAAACACGAAACATGTTATGTGCATAGGTATTATGTGCCGGGTCTAGAGACTCGATAATATTCCGACACTTAGAAAAATCTCTTTGTTGTTTTAGAACGCTATAGAGAGTTTTTCTTTGACGCGCATCTTGATGAATTATTTTGGGAATACTTCGCAAACAGTGAGTTTCACTTTCCCCTTTTAAACTTTTTAAACTCTTTTCACTTGGGGGAGATAACATACTCCGAAACGCATTTAAGATTTTGTTAATATAGATTATATATCACTTGTAAAGACTAAGTGGCAAACACGTTAACTAAAGTCCTTCATTCACATCGAACCGTTTAATATTGAATAATAGCGAGTCATTGTTGAGTAGTACTACTGGGTTTGACAAACCCCACCCAACGCTAAACTCGACTGGAGGTCGAGTGGGTGTAATCTTGGCTAAACACATACCATGGTCGGGATGACCTGGTGGCAAGGCAAATGATAAACAGTCAGCTTCGGTGTCGAACACTTAGTGATACTTGTTTTATAGGCTAGCTACCTATAGATATATAATTGATATAACACTCTCTGGTAACGCAAAACGCTGTAACGCAAAACGCTGAACGCAAACGCTAAACGTTTTATTTTATATAAACTGTGAACTCACCAACCTTGTGTTGACACTTTTAGTATGTTATTCTCAGGTAGCCGAGGCGGGCGCGCGGTTTAGGAACATGCATTGCTTGACACATTTTAATTATGCAAACTTAATTTAAACTGTTATAATTGGTTTTTAAGTCGTCCTGCGTGACGCAACATTGGTTTCTATGGTTTTACGCTTCCGCACTTATTTTCATTCGTTTTTATGGTTTGATTATAACTAATGATTCCGATCCTGTTAGTTCACACCCTCTGATGGTAAACTCCGTTAGTGGATTTTGAGGGTGTGACAATAATAACAAACTCCCAGATTATTTATCATTACTAAAACACAAGAAACAGCTCGACATATTGACCACGATTGCCGGTATATTTTTCCACTTTAAACCCAGCCACTAACCAATCAAGCCCCCCATTGCATTAAGCGTTTTATGTTTAAAAGCTACGGCTACACCTACCCTATCTCAGACAAAGAGATCTAGAAGAACTAGAGTCGAAGCAAACTGGTTCGACAAATCACCATAAGCCAAGGACTCGTTGATGGTACTAATTAGATGCACTCGGTGAAATTTGATGGATGAATGGTCATGTGGAGGTCATACGAGCTATTCCTAAATATTATTGGACTTTATCCTATAAATTCCTAATTTGATATTTATTGACTAAGAACCTTCGAGCCCCAATAGTGTATCCTCAAAGTCACTATCCCCTTGGTAACACGTAGACTCTAAGTTCCGTCTATTGTGTGCATTTTTGGCCTATTTACTAACTTTGAGAATGCTTCTTTGGCATTTTACAATACATAATTTTCTCATCCTTTTGCTTTTCGGACCAACTTCTGGAATACTTATAACTTTCATAACATACTTTTTTTTCGTTTTTTTCTCTCTTTTTTTTCTTTTTTTTTCTTTTTTTTGTTTTTTTATATCACCCTAAATTATATAACTATTTTCTAAGCTCGTAAAAAGATGGACATGTGGTGGTGTGCTGGTTTGAGTGCATCTAAGTCTTACCATCTCATAGTTTTTAGATTATGGTAATCCTCCCTAAGTATCGAAATTCGGTTTCACCATTTTCTCAAATTATTATATATATATATATAATCTGCTAAAGAGGACTAACAAAGCTAGTTGGGCCTATCGACACATCCCAAATCAGATATGCAAACCATCTCTTCTTTTATTATTATATATTATATTTTTCAAAAGTTCCGTGAGTTTGTTAACACAATGGTAATAATATCATTTCCTGCTTAACGTAGAAGAAAATCAATTTTCAAGTGACCTTTTTTCTTTAAAACCTTTTTTTTAAATATTAACTCCCAAGATTTTCAATATTCTTTTATTTTTCTTAAAAATGAAAAAGTCAGTTCCCCATCCCCACACTTAAATTTCACATTGTCCTCAATGTGAGATAAACAAAAGACAAAACTAAACATAAAGAAAAATAAAGTGGAACAGACTCCCCTGGTATGTGTGATCATGAAAGTGTGCAGTGAATCATATTCCTCGCCCTCCTATTCGAACGCAAGCTTAAAACTCCAATGCTCTCTATCAAGCTATCACACACGAACGAAAGCGGCAATCCTTAATCAAATTGTATCCCCACACTTGTTTAAAACTCTAGCTCATCAACCAGCATCAACCAACCAAGGAATAACCTGCAAGTAAGAGAAGAAACACCCGACAAAACTCGGAAATAAAAATACAAATGAAAATAAAATAATAAGGAAAGATATTACTGGGTTGCCTCACGGAAGCGCTAAGTTTATTGAGTAGTCTTCAGCCGGACTCGCTCCCGAAACCTCAATCTGGAGGCTTCTCCTTTATTCGCTTCCCGTCAATACTTCTCAACACTCTCCTCTTACAACTGGTCGGGAAGAAACCAACTGCACCGCTCTCATGGGCCCAAACATACAACGTGAACTTGGCCCACCAACTCGTAGACTCCCCCAAAAATGATTCCATGAAGTGAAACGGGAGTGACGAACTCTCTTGCACACCATGGTCTCTGATTCTAGATATCCTCCTTATTCTTTTAACCAACTTTTTAAACCTCGACACGTCCCGAATGGAGATTGAGTACGATTCATGTTTTGGTTTTTCACAATCCAAGTGCAATGGTGGGAAGACTGAATCACCAACCACCTCATGGCTCTCCTCACCAGGCTCCTTCTCGATCCCCACCCTTGGCTCGTTATACAATAAATCTTTGAGCAACTTCAAATCACCAAGTGGGTCAAACTCTCCTTCATCCATCACTGTAAAATCCACCAACTCATCACCAAACTCACCCCTAAACTCGTCCTCCCATGAAGGAACATACTTCTCTGACTGCTTTTCCATCCCCAACTTCTCAAATTCGATAATCGGCTCACTAAGTTGTTGACTGACTTATTAAACCAAACCAAATCCCATCTAAAGCTTGTTGGGTCGGAAATGAGGCATTTGGATTTGTATCATGGATGATGCGTAACCAATCAAACATTACCTCATTCGGATCTGGTATTTGCTCAATGAATTCACCGGATGAGTTTTTATAACCAAGAAGATTCCCTTTTAAATCAAACATCAAGCGTAACCGGGGTTTCACTCGATTTTTCTCTTTGCAATCCAAAATCCTCTTTATTTCCATCTGCCAAATGGTGTAACGTTTTTGTTCTTTGACTCCATTCCCGTATGTCTCCATTACTGCACACTTAAACAGAAACGGATCACGGGCACCAGATAGTAGTAGACGAAAATTAGTTAAAACTAAAATTTAACTAATTTAAAGAAAGCTAAAATAAACTATATTAATCTAAATATATCTACAAAACTATAAAACGAAAGTCCTCAACTCGGGTCGTTCTCCAATCGCCTCAAACCGTGTCCCGGCAATGGCGCAAAAAACTTGATGTGCGAAAAGCTATATATAAATATTAATAACTAATTCTCGCAACTCAACACTAAGTCTTAAATTTATAAAACCAAAAAAACCTAACTAAGCTTCACACAAACGACAAGTGTACCGGTCGCGTAGCAGCACAGTCTAATGGAAGTCCGGATGTCGAACACAAAGACACGTGAGTACGGCTTAGATAATTAACCATAATATAAGTCTTGCCTAAATAATATATTTATTTATCTTAATTATTTAAAACTAACTTAACTAACTGTGAAACTTAACGGAACTAACGATAATAAGAAAACGAACCACCTAGGTAAGATGACTTAACGGGTATAGGATGGATCAGGTGCTAACAAGTGTTTGAAACCGGCTTCTTAAGATGAAATAAGATAGATGCAATCAAAGCAACTGGGTCCCCACGGTCAGTTTTACCAGAAAACCCTAACAACGTCTACTTAGCTTTTAATTCACGGTTGTTTATTTACGTACCCTAATGATTTATTACTTGGTCCGTATCAAAATCACAATCCTCATTAAGGCTTGATCTAATTACAAACCTAAGAAGAGAGGGGTAATTCAATAATAAGGATAATATAACTCAACTTACAAACTAACCTAGTCGATAAATAGAAAACCGCACGTGGTCTCGCAACGGGTAACTATATCAACTAAAGCAGAGAGATAAACAAACCCCTAAGGTCTTGGTCCAACTCAAATGGGATGATCCTACTGAACTAAGTGATTCAAGAAACACTAACCCTAATGGCACGCGTCTACCACAATCAATCAACACACTCAGTATTAACCGAACTAGCAATTAACGACTACACGAAACAAATTCATGCAATAATCAACTACTTGGGGCTCATGCAACCTAAAATACATCTAATGGCTGCAAAGTTCATGGAACAATATCACAAATCATGAACTTTACAATAAATAAACAATCAAACACGAAATCAGCACCCGAAAAGTGATAAATCAACCGTTAAACATCAAACCTAGGTGATTCTAACCAATCTAGCCAATCATAATCAATGAACGGTAGAAAATATATATAAAAGTGATGAACATGTTCATATAAATCTGATTATAAAAGGTTTGAATGATTAAAACTCAAAAACGAACTTAAAATCGTTAAAACAATCAAAACCGACAACCGAAGGATAAAAGATATAACCGTAAGCTTGTCCTCCTTTGTTTCTTCCTTAGAGCAGGTGTGAGATGGCTGGAAACTTCAATAAAAATCGTTCATAGGGATTAGGGTTTTTAAATATATCATTAAACACCCCTTCCTAATATAAAACAGGCTAAAACAAGCCCACAAGGCCCACTAGAAGACAAAATAGACGTTTTTATGATTTCTCAACATTCTTGGTAGCCTTGGGACATGTTGGAATCCACCACATGCTGCTTGAATGGTATGACCTGGTCGTGTGGCGCGGCCAGGCCATTTTCTCACTTTTTCGACTTCCGGCTCGTTTATCTTCGTACGCGTATACCGACTTCATTAGATTCCCGTTTAAGCTGATTTCTTTTTCAATTAGACTCGGTTTTTTGCTTTCTTCCACCTTGGAATCTAAAATAATCACAAACATGTAATTTCATGCAAGAATAATAAATAATCGTTAACGGTTTACGCACAAAACAACACAAAAACGGGATAAAACGCTCTGTGATTTGCCACACATCACTAAATTCTCAATGTGCGAGTTCTGGTTACATTAGGTACAATTTCTTGGTCGCGTCATTAACGTTAACGGTATTCAAGTGGACTCTGCTAAGATCGAAGCTATCTCAAAGTGGGAGGTCCCGTAGTCGCCACCGAGATCAGAAGTTTCTTAGGTTTGGCCGGCTACTACCGTAGGTTCATCGAGAACTTTTATCGTATCGTTGTTCCTCTAACTTCCGTAACTCGTAAGAACATTAAATATGAATGGGGAACGAAGCAACATGAGGCGTTTGATATACTTAAACAAAAGCTCACCCAAGCACCTATCTTGGCTTTACCAGAAGCTACTGAGGATTTTGCAGTATTTAGTGACGCGTCTCACTCGGGTTTGGGATGCGTACTACTGCAACGCAAGAAAGTAATTGCTTACGCCTCTCGACAACTCAAAGTACACGAAAAGAACTACACGACTCACGATCTAGAGTTAGGCGCCATAATCTTTGCACTTAAGATTTGGAGGCACTATCTCTATGGAGTAAGATTTACCATGTACACTGATCATAAGAGTTTGAAACATATTTTCGACCAGAAAGAGCTTAACATGCACCAACGGCGATGGATGGAAACACTCAACGACTACGACTGTGAGATCGTTTATGACGAAGGTAAAGCCAACGTTGTGGCTGGTGCCTTAAGTCGTAAGGAACACGAGAAGCCAAAAGAGTCCGAGCGTTACGTCTAGAACTCCAAATTGATCTCATTGAACAAATCAAATCCGCGCAAACTCAAGAGATCAATGAAAACCAAATCTCCGATGAAAAACGTAACGGCACCATTGACTCACTAGTCAAAGGTGATGATGGTATCCTTAGACTCGGTAATAGGATTTGGGCTCCAATCATTGGAGGATTGCGTGAGAAAATCTTGAATGAAGCTCATAATTCGAAATACACGATGCATCCCGGAAGTGATAAGATGTACCATAATCTAAAGACGAATTATTGGTGGAATGGAATGAAAAGGGATGTCTCTTCGCACGTTGCGAAATGTTTGACGTGTTTGAAAGTCAAGGCTTAACACCAAAAGCCTTCGGGATTGCTTCAGCAACCCGAACTTCCCGTATGGAAGTGGGAGTTAATCACTATGGATTTCATTACCAAACTACCGAAGACGACTCGACAACACAATGGTATATGAGTAATTGTGGATCGTTTAACGAAGTCCGCACATTTCATACCCATTAATGAGTCGTACTCAATGGATATATTAGCGCGTATCTATGTAAACACCATTGTCGCTTTACATGGAGTACCGTTGTCTATCATTTCGGATCGAGACAGTCGTTTTATGTCTCATTTCTGGAAAAGCTTCCAACAAGCTCTTGGTACAAAGTTGAACCTTAGCACTGCCTATCATCCACAAACCGATGGGCAAAGCGAAAGGACTATTCAAACATTGGAAGATATGCTCCGCACTTGTGTGATCGATTTAGGTGGAAGTTGGGACGACCACTTACCCCTAATGGAATTCTCGTACAATAATAGTTATCATGCAGGTATTCAAACCGCACCATTCGAGGCATTGTATGGTTGAAAGTGTAGAACGCCCGTGTGTTGGTCTGAAACCGGAGACAATCAATTGTCTGGACCCGAGATTGTCCAAGAAACCACTGACAAGGTTCTCCAAATCCGAGAACGACTTAATACGGCACGTGATCGTCAAAAGAGTTATGCTGATGTCCGGCGTAAGCCTTTAGAATTTAATTTCGGTGACAAAGTTATGTTGAAAGTCTCGCCTTGGAAAGGCGTTGTTCGCTTCGGTAAGAAAGGAAAATTGAGTCCTCGATTCGTTGGACCTTTAGAAGTACTCGAACGAATCGGCACTTTTGCATACCGTTTGCGATTGCCCGAAGAAATGCAAGGGATACACGATGTATTCCATGTTTCAAATTTGCGTAAGTGCTTGACCGATGAATCTTTGGCTATGCCATTAAAAGACGTAGAAATAAACAAAAACTTAAAATTCGTAGAACGTCAAATTAAAATTGAAGATTCGAAAACAAAGGAATTGAAAAGAAAAACTTTGAAAATTGTGAAAGTTAAATGGGACTCTCGTAGAGGACCCGAATATACTTGGGAACTAGAATCGGAAATGAAAAGAAAATACCCACACTTGTTCGAGTAAAGCAATCACGAGGATGAGATTTGTTTCAAGGTGGGGAGGATGTAACACCGTGAAAATTTCGAGTTCAAAGTATCAACTTTCCAAAGTCTAGGGACTAAAATTGGCAAAATCCAAACTTGAGGGTTAAAAATGAAAAATCTGTTTTCCTGACCCATCGCGCTACGCGATGAGTCAGAAGAGACTCCCATTGCGTACCACGATGGGGTGTCTGACAATGTTTGACACGTGTGCCACGTGGCACACGGTGGCACTATGTGCTGCCATGTGTCACCACGTGGCAACAATGCTGCCACGTGTCGCCACGTGCAGCGGCGCTTGCCACGTGTCAACACGTGGCAGGTCTACGCTGGACTCAGCTGACCTATATCGCGGTACGCGATAGGTCAGCCCAGGGACCCATCACGTACCGCAATGGGAGCCCAAATATCGTCTATAAATAGCAAGGTCCGGGATCTTCATTTGACACACCAAAACTCAGCCTACTTCTCTCTCTATAACATCTCTCTAAATCCCGACAATTGTATGTACAATTCACCTCGATAAACGTGTCTTATTTCCTTGAGAAACGTGTCCCGAGCCTCCGTTTGTGTACAACGTTTCCTTGAAGTACGGGCCACCCTCCACCCACATACCAAGACGGTGTTTGTTGAAATGGCGATGAATCTCGATAAGCTTGTCGTCGAGTGTTGAAGTTCGGCGTTATCGTTTAACGACCAAAGAGATCAAGCGGCGTTGGAGTGCTGCTCAAATCCCTAGAGTTTCGTTACGCCACTAAGGTTAGGCATA
>NW_027505947.1:0-103905 GCF_021521415.1 Bidens hawaiensis | reverse complement strand
ACCTCTTTTTATTCGAAACCTTAACACCCGATTTTCAAACGTGTTTTTACGTGGTCATACTCAACTTAATCGTCTAGATCTTCATAATATCATGTGTTTATCACCGAACATTCTCCAAATTGATCCAATTCACGTCGATTGAACAGTCTAATCTGTCGCCGTTTCATATTCGGCGAAGTTACAGTTTAGGCGAAGTTATCCGTAACTTCGCCTGAGGTTTAACTTCGCCTGATAATTAATTAAGTTACAGTATATGAGGCGATGTTGTGGTTAGGCGAAGTTATCATTAACTTCGCCTGGCCCTTTTTACTTAACTGTTATCCGGCGAAGTTCAAGTTGAGGCGAAGTTGTTCCCAACTTCGCCCCACCTCTAACTTCGCCTATACAGAATAAATCACAACTTCGCTCATGGTAACAGGCGAACTTGTGATTTGCCTTGTCGTTTATCTAACTTAGTCTGTTTGTTGCAGATATGGCTGCTGTAGCTGGAGCAGGTGGTGCAGGCGGTGATGATGGTGGAGACAACAACCGACAGTTCTTCCCGGGTCATAACATGTACATAACATTGGACCCGGACGCGAGTGGTGTTGATGATTTCCGCGAAATCATCACATTCTTACTCCGCTCGCGTATATTCCACGCGATTACAACAACACTGCCGATATCCTTGCCAAACATTGAGGATTTTTGGCAGACCGTGGAATATGACTGTCGCGTAGAGCCCCCGGTGATGCGAGCAACGGTCAACAATCAGATTGTTCAGTTCTCATCTGAACAAATCCGGGCGGCTTTGCGTTTTGGAGATGAGACAAGAGATGACCCGACAGACTTTGTAGCTCCATTCCGTGACGGAGCGTTTCTGAGAATGGGATACTCTGGTCCCTTGGGGGATACGCAGAGACGTAAGGGGTTCTTACTAGATCAGTGGCGCTTTCTCATGCATGTCATGATCGTGTGCATGTCAGGGAGAAAGGCAGGTACTGATGGCATGGGCGCGACCATGCAGTCGGCGATGACTGCTCTGACTTATAATAAGCGTTACAGCTTTAGTCAGATGGTCTTCTATGAGATCGATCGACAGAGAAGAGCGGTGGCGCGTGAGAGATTTCTCATGTATCCAAGATTCTTACAAATGATCTTGAATCATGTTGCTCCAACGCTACCTCAGCGCCGCCCAATCAGATACGTGGAAAGTGTGAGCAAGAGGATCTTCGCCCAATGCAGATCTTCCAGTGTGAGGAGCAAACCTGAGCTCCGTCCTCGACATACTCCACTATTTGGGTACTTGATCAACCCGGAGTATGTGCCTGCTCGTGGGGACGAGTTTCGGGACCCGGCACCACAACAGGCAGGAGCACCTCAAGCTATACCTGCTGCTCCTGTTGTGTCACCGGAGGAGAACGTAGATCTTGATGTTGCGTTTGGCGGTCAAGGTTTCTTTGATATGGAGAGGGTTGACCCTAAGGAAAATGTGCAAGTCTCAGTTGAAAGAGTTGCGAGTGTGAATGTCACTAGGGCAGCTACAACGGTGGCTGACTCTGATTCTGAAGATGAGTTGGCCGAAGCGAGACGAATTTTGGTAACTCAAGAACGAACTCATGGGAAAAGGAAGAGAACTGATGATGACAGTGAGTCAGACTATGAGGAAGAGGTACAACAGTTGATTCGTAGATCAAGAAGGGAACGGGCAGGTGCAGGTTCGAGAGCCGGTGAGAGCTCAAGGGTGGTACGTTTCACTCACCAGCACTGTCCGGTATGACAATGGTCCCTTCATCATTACAAGTTACAAGGCCAAGCGCCACGGACGTTCCCGTGGTGGCTACCTCATCTGCATTCGGCCTCCCACCCACTACATTCCAACTTTCGGCTCCTGAGATTGTATCGTTGCCGCCTCCAACTCTTACTCCAACGGAGGTCGTGGCAAGATTTATTGAGTCGACGGTTGTAGCGACTGCAGGGTTATCGGTGACGATACCACCTGCGGTTACGTTAACGCCTACTTCTGAGGTCCCGGTTACAATAGAAATCCCTCCTCAGTACACTCAAGATATATCACATCTAAGGTTTGATTTTGATGCAACCTTATCAGACTCTGAACGAATAGCAGCACTTGAACGGGTCGTGGCAGAACAATCAAGGGTGAATCTTATCCAGACCCATGCTATTCAGCGCCTTGTTGCAGAGAATCAGATACAGTCGTCCCTGCTGGTAGAACATGGCAAAATTATTGATGCTTTGAAGGAGTTCTTGGCATCTCAGGGGGAGACGAGCTGTAAAGGCGATGAGCTGAGGACTAAGAAGAGAAATGATAGAGACGATGATCCCAATGCATCGAAAGGTGCAGGTGGAGAGTTGCCAAGAACTGAACAAGCTCTTGGGACTTCCACATCTCAGGGGGAGTCGACAAGTGCAGCTGGTGGTGATGATGTGGTGGTAGTGGACGTTGAGGAGATGGATGATAAGTTTATAGGTGATGATGATGTATTACCAGTTGATGAGATAGAGAAGATTGGTGCAGAGATTGTTATTGATAATGAGATAGAAGAGGGAGAGATTGTAGAGGAGAATGTGGAGCATGAAATTCCGGATGTTGATAAGGCAGATATGAGTAAAGATATGGGAAGTGATGAGACGGAATGGGAAGAGCAGCCAAGATGGAAAGAAGGCTACGCTCAGTGGTTCGTAAAAACGAAGAAACCGGCAGTCCCTACTATGTCTAAGAAGAGTTACAACATTAGAGGTTATGCTGAATCGATAAAGGGGATTATATGCTGGATATATGATGAGCAGTTGAGGCTCTTTGTTATTAAAAGATATGATAGTGTTCAGTACTTCAAGAGGCTGTTGAGATCGTTGAATACATTGCCTGAATGTGAAGTGAAAGACTTAGCCAGATTGGGATTGATAAACAGAAGTGATGATAATATGGCTAGAGTCATCGGGAAGATAGTGTGGAAGGAGAGTATAAAAGAGAAGAAATTCGAGCTGTTGAAACCACAAAAGGGAAAACTTATTGAAGACAAAGATAGAGGATTGAGAGCAGATGGCAAGCCTTGGATGATCATGAAGTATAAGCCGATCCGGTGTTTGAAAGAAGTGCCGATGAAACAAATGCCCAAGGATGTGCTCAAAGACCTGAAGTGGTGGTATGTAGATTGTGAAACAGCTGAAGCAGTAATGGAGGACGAAGATGAACAAGAGCTGCTGAGAGTCTATGATCCGATGCATCTAGTGAACTTGTCTCAAGCTGATCTGCAGGTGCTGAATGAGAAGAAGATATTTTATATTCCTGCTTGGAAAGACGAAGCGAAGAAATATCAAAGAGTTGTATCGGTTTGTGTACGAGAAGGAGTGCATGCTTAAAGATGAAGATACAAGATTGTTGAAGATTATAAGACACGTGCTTGAAGATAAAGATATGAAGCTACTGCCAAGGGGGAGTCTGTTGGTACATGATGTCAGTAGTTCAGTATATAGTGTCTGTAATCGAGTTAGTTGGATTTGTGTTATGTATGTAAGCGAAGTTCTCACAAGTTCGCTTGTTATAGGCGAACTTGTGGAACAAGCGAAGTTAGGGACAACTTCGCCTGAACATGCCAGGCGAAGTTGTCGTGATATATATGCATTAGGTTACGGCTGAATCTGTAACAAGTTGTCATTCGATTTGTAACGAGTCAGAGAGTTTACGAGTTTGTGTGATCAGAGTATCACGTGTTTACAATTGCAATACAACGTGTCTTTGTTTATTGTAATGTGTGTTAACGTATATCGTCTTCTACGCTCGTAACGTCTTACGTAGGGATTCCGCACCTACGTAGAACGAGATATTCCGTGTAGATCCGGCTGGGAACCTACAAAGCCCCCGGTGGTTATGTGGTGTTGACGTGGTACTGGGGAGGGGTTTCGAAGCCCCTCACCATAGAGGACAACCTTATGGTGGAAGACATAGTCAATTTCCACTTGCACATACTTAACCTTTTGATCTTAGTCAATTCTTCTAAAGTGGAGGCCTGGGTCAAAAGTAAACTTATCACGAAAGATCGTGGATTTGGTTCGTATATCTTTCTATTGTGTGTTTCTACTTTACCTCGTAAATTTTTGGTATTATTTAATTATCACATCTTTTAATTGTGATATCATAGTTTATACTAGGGTATAGCCCGTGTTACACAAGAGTGGAAAAACATGTCTAACAAACATAATAAATTTAAACAACAAATTCATGCAACACAAAACTTCTTCAAACTTTCGGACCAAAACATTAACCATTTACATTTTCTAGGTATTAAAAGTTAAAAGTTACAATAAGTTAATGTACATCGAACAACCAAAAAACATCAACAAAAGACATAAACATGTTCTTTTATATTAAACCACCATCAACTTTTTCAAACATTCTATCAAAAGAAACTCATTTTACTTCACCACCTGAAAATATAATAAAACTATAACATCCAAATTAAATATACCATAATAACATATTTAATAATGAGTAACATTTGAACATTAATAAAGTTGTTTTTATTAAATTGGTGTTTTTATTAAAACAAAATAACATATAACAACAAACAAAGTAAAATGGCAATATAAAACATCTTTCTAACTTAAACCATTAAACCAAAAATATATATCAATAAAACCTTTTTTTGGTCGTTATTTTATAACTAACAAATTTGATACTATTTCAAAACAACCAGTTTTGAAATATTTTCAAAATAGTTACAAAATATAAAAAAAATTGGAATTAGTCAACTTCAAAAATTATGAAATTGTTTTTGATTTTTGACCAATCTTGCAACAAACTTTTAAATCACTAACATTAATATTTCATTAAATTTACAAAACTTAAAAGCGTTTTACAATAAATGAATTCTCAAATAACTTTGGAAAGATTAAAAAATTTTATGTTGACTTTGAAAATAATTAAAGCTGAAAAAATATGACTAATTAATCTATAAATAATTACAAAAATGAAAATTAAATCGGTTAATTTGAAAACTTCAAAAAAAAATGGAAAGATTTTGAAATGAGTTTAAAAAATTATGGAGAATATTAAAACCTTTAAAACTTTGTTGAAAGATTGGTCAATTTCCGAATTTAAAAGGAGTTTAAATATGCTAATTAAATTTTGTAGTTTTAAGTTTAAATTTGGTCTTCCATGTAAAGATATAAATAATTTGAAATATCTTGATTTATATTAATAAATTATGAAAAGTTGTCATGTTTAATAATATTCACTAAATCATATGTGCCGAATAATATTTATAAATGATGATAAAACGGTTATTTAATTTGTGATATATTAAGTATTGATTATTAGAAATTATGTCAATTTGAATATTATGTTCTAAAATAACGCGGTTATTATTTTAGTATTAGTTAATAATTATTATTCACGTAATTTAAAGTAAGATTACATTACAATTATGACAAGTATTTTTAATTTGACAATCAGTTTTTTGAATATTAAAATGATAACTTATTCTAGTTAATGCCAAATGACAAAAATTAAAATCAAATTTGTTCTAATTTTACAAATATGACTAATTAATTTAGAAAATTCCAAAAATGAAAATCAAATCGGTTAATTTAAAAACTTTAAAAAATTATGAAAAGATTTTGAAATGAGTTTAAAATTATGGAGAGTATTAAAACCTTTAAAACTTTGTTGAAAGATTGGTCAAATTCCGAATTTAAAAGGAGTTTAAATATGTTAATTAAATTGTATTAAAACCATTAATACAATTTATTGAATTTGACTTTCCTTATTTGTTTTTTTAGACAAATAAGGATAGTCAAACTCAATAAACTGTATTAATGAGATACTTAAACATTGTTGAAAGTAAGACTCGGAAATTTATTTAAGTTATAACTTATATATTCGGTTTTTTTAACAAATAAGGAAAATCAAAAGATATAAATTGTAATAATGGGATAATTAGGTTATTATTTCGGTCAAACCACAAATTAAGGAATGAGTTTATAAATATGGAAAAAATTAAAAACATAAAAAATGGTTGTTCATTCGGTTTTTTTTTTAAATAAGGAATGTCAAACTTGATAAAGTGCCATAATTGGATTCTTAGATGTGTATAAATCTAAAAATATCAACTAATATAAGATTGTAAATTATAATGAGATTTTAAATTAGACGGAATATTTGTCACTTAATTGTAAGTTGATAAAAACAATAAAATAATGATTATATTAAATAGGTAGTTTAATGTGTATTATACTCTTACAAATAAGGAATATACATGAATATTAAAAAAATATATACATCAATATTAAAAAAATTTTAAAAATACATCTTATTAACTAATGTTCAATGCATGCAATTAACTTATATGAGTCGGAACAATAACCTGAAATGATAAAGTCAAATATTAATAGTCATATTATGGAAGATTTTAATTAAAATTTTATAACCGGAAAATTTGAATGGTCTTACCGAAAAAAACGAAATAGTGAAAATGACGATGGTATCTCCGATTTTTATTTAGAAGGTAAAATGAAATATTCCGTACATCAATCGGGACAATAACCTGAAATAATTAAGTTTTGTTATAACATTGATATTATGGAATATTTGAATTATAATTTGTAACCGGAAAATTTAAATTGGCCTTACCGGAAAAAGAATAATGATAATGTCCATGGATGAAACTGATTTTTATTTAGAACCTAGAGAACAACATGTAAAAGAAAAATACAGAAAAAATATAAAACTTCAAATAAATATAAAACAACCATTGTTATAGGTATAACACATGAACGGAAAAACTTAATAGAAAAACGTAAATACGTAGAAATGTTAGTTTCATCGCCGTTTTTTATTTAGAACCTAAACTGATTTTTAAAAGAACCACTTTTTAAAAACTGATTTTAAAAAAAAATCAGTTAACAATGAAAATAAAGATAAAAAGGTTAGATCTACAATAACCGGAAGAAAATATGATGTTGCCGGAAAAAGATATAACCTTACCGGAAAATCATATAACATTGTTGGTCATTAGAGTATAATATATAACCTTACCGGAAAACGATTAATCTCGATCTACATTACCGGAATATAGAAGATGGTGGATGGCGAAGTTAGTAAGCCGAGAGAGAGAGAGAGGGGGGGGGGGAGAGAGAGAGAGAGAGAGAGAGATTAAAATGATTAGGGTGGAAAATTCCAAGGTTTAAATATGGTGTGTAAGATGACAATTTACTTATATCATAGTTGAGAAATTCCGCCATTGACATAATTACAGAAACCTTCCATTTACAATGGTTCTTTCAATATATAGGATTTGTATTTCAACTAATTGAATATCAGTAGTCCTTAATTGGTTGGCCATTGTTGCATTTGTTAAGTTTCCATCTCGTGATTGTGCCAGGGTTTGATTCCCATCATTACATCATTTTTGATTTAATAATATACAAGATAGGAAAGGAAATAGATGACTTGGCAATGATGTGGCATTGATGTGGAGAGGCTAGTTGAATGACATGTGGACAGTTGATGTGGAGAGGTTAGTTGAATGACATGTGGACAATATGTATTGCTTTAATAGTATTATTAGATTGTTCTATTTTTGGAATTTAAAACGAAATAGTTTCCGTTAACCCAAAACGAGTACAATAACGATCACAACAAAGTGACAAGTAAATGACTAAACGAGTAATAAGTTACGCCGCAACTCCTTTTTTAATAGCAAAGCCTATCCAACTAAAAACGAAGCTTTGGGTCTTAGGGGCTGAAGAATTGTCATGCACGACTCGTTGAATCATAGTAAGAAAATCCACAGCCTCCAGGGTCACCAAACCAAAAGTATCGAAAGTAAAGAGAAGAAACACGTGTTAATTCTTTAAATAAGATTTCTCGTATTTAGCTACTTTGCCTGATTATGTTTTCAACGCAACCTGACCTGCCACAAACTCATTGTCCCTGAGTCCAACAAAAATTACTGTAAAGTCCACACAAACGTGTTACCCACTTGTACACCGAAACACAAGAACATCAGTTGATCGTAGTGTAGACCTCCCTTCAAGTGGATATGTCAGAAAATTGATGGGGGCCTCCTCTTTAGCATAAATTCATGCTCATTTAAGAACATCACATGCAACATCCCTAGCCAATCATGTCTGTAATAAATCCATGTAGCTCCTTACGAACCACATGCTCACCAAAATATTCTGAAGTCTGAACAAACCTTGCGGCAAATTGGACATGACTTATATGCCAGGAACTTATTGTTCCTTGACCTGATTCGACACGAACTACCCCAAATAATTAACGTTTGGTTGTGGGAAATTTGATTAACAAAAAAAAGTAAGCCCATAGAGAAAAAAATTCCGGGTCTGTCACCAGTTAAGTATCAGATTTAAGGTAAAAACTGTCATCAATATAAATTTAATCCTGAAATTGGTTTAATCAACGATCTAAATTGTTTCATACGCTTTTTAGATCATATTTATTTTGTATTCGATCCTTCATAATTCCATAAATAAATGATTTTTGAGTTACTTTTCATTATACATAATTTTTGAAAATGAAAATCTAGGAGAATAATGTGATTACATTGCAAGATGCACGTCAAAGACTTTGTATTAATAAATGTCATTTTCTTAAAGATAAAAAATGTTACTACTTTTGTCACCATCGACTCCACAAATTGTGTGAGGTGAACTCTTTGGTTATCCTTTTCCAACTTGTGGTGGACGCAATCAAGCATATTCATGACCTAATCCAATACCCCACGTTTCTTGTACATTCATGCAAATTAGAATATTTTCTTTTTATAACGACCAACAATAAACTTTTCATAAATATCTTTGAGCATGAACAATAAACGTAAAGAAAACCACAACTTTATTATTCTCAAAATGAGAGTAGGTTTAAACATGGAATGTTCTTAAATATCTCTGATTTTTTTAACATACTTTAAATAAGCTAAATATTTTTTTGGGTGCTGCTAAACGTTCACCATCCGCTTCATTTTTACTAAACATACTACATCCCTCAAGTTTTGTATTAATACGATTTAAATATTTTTTTTTCCTTTACCATTTTGTTATCTTTAAATATCATTAGTTTAAAAAGTTTTTTTTATTCTTTAAAGAGTTTTCTTTTTCCTTTTTTTCATATTATAAAATATATATTTTTTTTAATGACAAAAAAAAATTGTTTATGTAAAAAACATTTTATCTAAAAAGAAAAAAAATCAGTTTTTTTAAGTGTTTTAATAATTTAGAGTATGTTTTTTTAAATAACTTTTAGAGATAGCTTACATTATTTTTTTAAAAAAATATCACATTGTTTTTAATCAATAAAAGTGATTAAACAAAATTGAATTGATCAAAAATTGTTTCTTTTCTAATGTGACAATAATCTTATACGCACGAACCTAACAAGATATATTAAAAAAAAGTTTGTCAGGCGGAAGACATATAATAAGATAAAAATATACAAATCGTTTTATCGTTTTTATAAAGAGATTATATCATTATTTCTTTATATATATTTTATAATGATAATAAAATATATTATTATTATTATTATGATAAAGAATAATAAACACAAAAAGAGAGAAAATAAAAAAAACTTTATAAAGAATAATCAATATTACTATTATGATAAGCTTTACAAAAAATATATTAGAGGGTAGTTTATATCAAATAAAATTGTTAAATAAATTAAAAGTCTAGGTAAGAGGGTATGATAAGTATATGAGTGGGGTACGTTTAACATAACCCGTTATTTTTATTTGATAATTTTGTATTGATTATAGACTTGGTTAAAAGCTTTCAAGCACTTGTCTACGAGAAATAGAATATACATAATGATTTTGACTTTGATTGATATAATCATACCAATATTTCCACCACTAGAATATGTTTGAAAAAAAAATGAACTTAGATCATATAAAGTAACATTATGTGGTGCAATGATTGCAAATTGTGAAACATAGTGGAGCAAACACCTTCTGCATCATGGATGACAATTCATCTTTGGAGCCAACCTCAGTTGCCCAATTTCATATTCTATCTTCTTATTTTGTTGCTTTGCACTACCATTTTTATACAAAAGAAAATCCGAAAGCTAATCCTTGTATGTTTATCACTTAACGTGTAGTTAACAAATTAGTGGGAGATTTGTGTCAATATATATAAGGCTCAAGTGTTCCCCTTATCTCCAATATCCCTCTTAAGTCATTCACTCGTTTCGCAATGGCGTCGTGGAATTTAGTTCTTAAACTGATCAACCTGTTCTTGTTAATCTTAACACCATCTTTGGAAGGTGCCGAGTTGTCATGCCATCTAAAAGGGTTGTGCTCACTTGACAAGGTACAAAAAGAAGAAAAGGATAGTACAACATGGGCAGTTCTTGTTGCTGGCTCAAACGGATATTATAATTATAGGCATCAGGTGAACATATCTTTAGCAACATATGCCTTATTTGATATTTATTTAATACCATATTTAATCTTTTTGTCTCATATTACATAGGCTGATGTTTGTCACGCGTATCAAATACTAAAAAGAGGAGGATTAAAAGACGAGAACATCATAGTATACATGTATGATGACATCGCAAATCACGAGAGTAACCCGAAGCCGGGGGTTATAATCAACCATCCTAAAGGTCATGATGTTTACGCTGGAGTGCCTAAGGTAGTCCCTTATCTATTATTATTATTATTATTATTATTATTATTATTATTATTATTATTATTATTATTATTATTATTATTATGATGATGGTTATTGTTCTAAGGTATACAAACACAACTTCTTTGGGTTATAATAGATTTATTATATATATTGCTTTGTTTCTAGTATGTGTTCCTTAAATTGCTAAATAAATATGATCACAATAAACTGAAAGAAATGTCGTAAACTGAAACAAAATATCAATAATAGAATGGTGATGTTATAAATTTATAAATATAGCTTAAGTCACATAAACTTTTATTAATTAAAATAGCTATAACTAAAATATAAAATATTTCTTTTGTAAATCGCAGGATAAATTAATTAATAGCATCCATCGGTTTCACCTTTTTCTTAATTTTCATGATTTTCCAAAGTTACCTAAATTTATTTAGTAAGTGGGAGACTTCAGACTTCTAGGGGGGGCATTGATCCAGTGGCGGATTTAGGAATATTTTTCAATGGGTTCACTGTTCGGGTCGGTCTTACGCTTCGGGTCGTTTCAACTGTTCGGATCGCTTCGATAGTTCGGTTCAATTCGACGGTTTCGGGTCGATTCAGTGTACCAAGAATGAGATTTTACTAAAGATCATATTTGTTTCCTCAAAATAATGACCAAAACATTCTTTTAGTTATAAAATAGTAAGATACACACACATTAAGTAATCAGTATAAAAAATTAAAGAATTTGCTGCAAGTGGGGATTAAACCTGGGTTCTCACAATAATAAAACAAGGTTTTTACCATTAGACCATGGTTCAACTTTGCTTATGTGTTCACTCATAATTTATATGAAGGTTTAGTATCATATTTTATATAGGCATTCTATATAAATTCGTAAATCAGTGGATTCCCGTGAACCCACGACCAATTAACTAGATCCGCCCATGCATTGACCCATTGTCCAAAACCTTTATACATGGCTAATAAAGTTATATTAAATATTTTCAACGACTTGACCTTATAACTTATTAACCATTAAACAAAACAGTGTTTCAGTATGTCCCCAAGGAATTTATTATTCTTTTTTGAAAGGCTAAAGAATCTATTATTAAGATACTATAAAATTGCCCAAAAACTAAATTTACAAAATAATCAATACAATTAATATAAGAACGTCAGACTGAAGCTAGTTAATTATTAAATAAGTTTTGTAGCGTCATATGAAAGGGATTTGGATTTTGGCCTGGGACGAATTGCAAATATTTCAATTTTTTTAATAAAACAGTATTACTATGTCATATAAACATATGTGATTACAAAAGATAAACTACAATAATAGTAGTCAACTAACATCGGTCTTACAGTGTTATCAGAATATTTTTTGAAGATTAAGAGTTAATTATGGTTTTTTGTTTCCACAATTTAAAAAAAAAATTGGTTCAGTCTTTATAATATTTATTTATCTATTTTTTATTTTGCTATGACGACAAAGAGTTTTCCTTTATAATTTCCAAGGACACGTACCAACTACCAATGACAAAGTACCAATCATGAGTCCATGACAAGCGCAAGTAGAGGTGTATAAATCGGTTAACCGGTTAAACATTAACCGGTTAATAACCGATTTTGAAATCAATAATATAAATCGGTTTCTAACCGGTGGTTAGGATCAATTAGTTGGTTACAAAATCGGGTAAAAATCGTTACCAAAATTACAATCCACACATGGGCTCCAAGATGTATTTGGATTATTATATCAAGTAGCCCAATAGTCCAATATCTACTATTGGAAGGCTTTAAATGATCTAGACCGGCCAACTTCTTTTGTGATTACACGAGATAAATAGATGCATTGATGCAAGTTGTGAAAATTCTTAATTTTTCTAACAAATTTAATCAGTAAAACTGTAAAAGTTATATACAAGTTTATAGATAGATCTTTATACTTCATTTTAAAGTTTGAGAAAATCAATACAATTTCTTATAATGTTTTCACTGAAAACTTGAAAAGTTTTCTTTTTAAAAGGTTGAATTCACCAATGAAAGTAACCATTATCTCATGTTATCCTTCTCTTTCTGCCTTGGCTTTAGTTTATCATACAATGGCTGTTCTAAGTAACTCTTTTTACAGGATTACACGGGGTAGAGCGTAACATCAGCGAATCTCTATGCCGTGCTTCTTGGTGACAAAAAATTAGTGAAGGGAGGAAGCGGGAAGGTTGTTGCTAGTAAACCGAATGACAGGATCTTCGTATATTACAGCGATCATGGCGGCCCCGGAACACTTGGTTACTACCTTATCATCCAACTTTTTTTTATGAAATATATGCTCAACAAAAGTGTTTTATTCAAAGAGTTAATTACTAATTCTGTAAAAATATATATTTAACATAGGAATGCCAAACGTGCCCAATGTCTATGCAAAGGACTTTATAGAAGTTTTGGAAAAGAAACATGCTGCTGGGACATACAAAGAAATGGTTAGCTTTTATTTACCTAATTTTTTGCAAAACAAACTTTTAATGTTCTTAAGGAATATATAACCAAATCCAAATTGTACTACGTTATATATGTCGAATCCTGTGAAAGTGGGAGCATCTTCGAAGGTTTGTTAAAAGAAGACATGAACATTTATGTCACCACAGCTTCGAACGCAGATGAAAACAGTTGGGGAACTTATTGCCCCGATATGCATCCTCCTCCTCCACCTGAGTACGACACTTGCTTGGGTGATTTGTATAGCGTTTCTTGGATGGAAGATAGGTATATACGCGTGCATATTTCATATTTGTCTATTTCTGTTTAACGCTTAGACATTCATTTTTGGATTCACATTCGGTTTTATTTTGATTTGTTGCTAGTGACCAACAAGCTACCGATGGAGAAACATTAGAGCAACAATACAAAAAGGTCAGTGACCAAATTTCTAGTAAAATAAACTAATTGTCTAGTAAAATGTTCTTGTTATGGTATAAAATTATATATATTCAGGTAAAAGTGAGGACATTCAATAACGATAGTTCTGAAGGATCCCATGTAATGGAGTATGGTACTAAGGACATTAGGTCGGAGCGCATATCCCTTTATCAAGGTTTTGGTGCATCTACTGTTGCTGATAACACGCTTATTACCAACGCCCCTATGGGTGTAGTAAATCAAAGAGATGCGGATCTTGTATTCTTCCAATGGAAGGTAGGAGACGAAGATTTTGGTCTAAGTTTATGGAATGTTTATGTAATAAAAACTAACTTTTGCAATGTTGTATAGTATGAGAAAATGACCGAAGGGTCTCAAGAAAAAGCAGACATGTTGAAGCAAATCAATGACATAAAGAATCATCGGTCGCATTTGGATAGTAGTGTGGATGCTATTGGGGCACGACTATTTGGCTCGGGAAATGGTTTTACCGTGCTCAACTCTCTTCGGGCTCAAGGGAAGCCAATCGTAGATGACTGGGGATGCCTCAAATCCATGGTAATCATAATCTCACTACTAGAAAATAGACTTACACCGAATATTCACCAATGGCAAAACTCGTTAGTTATTACCAAACCATCCCTCTAAATTCAAAAAGAAAAAGTAATATTATTATCTGAATTGGTGTTAAATATCCGTTGGTGATCCGTGCTAAATATCCATGGGTGATCCGTAAGTAATTTATTTTACGGGTGGTGAAAGCAATTTATTTTATACTGCTTCTATTTTGTTAAGATGTAAGATGTTTAACATGTTTTGAGATATGATGTTGGCTTTACTTCATCAGCTTCGAGTGTGTAGTAGGTATCTGGTTCACTGCTTTAGGTATCAGTACTATGGCTTTCAACCTAAATGGTTTCAATTTCAACCAATCGGCAGTTGATAGTCAAGGCCGTGTAATTAACACTTTGGCTGATATCATTAACCGTGCTAACCTTGGTCGCATTGTGGTGCATTGACAGAATACGGGATGAAACATATGCGGGCATTTGCCAACATATGTAATAACAATGTTACCGAGGCAGCCATGGTGGCTGCCTCGGTAGATGTTTGTGGCGGGCATGATGTTGGGCAATGGAGTCCTTTGAAGATAGGATATAGTGCTTGATTATGACATTGTGTTCTAAAGAAAACAAGTTGTGCATAGTGCATACTAGGGTCTAAAAATCATAATTTGTGGTTGTCTATACTATGGATAGCTTCTTTACGATTTGAATCAAATAGTGTAACTCTTGGTTTTATAAATTTAAAGGTGTATTCTCGTTAATTATATTACCAAAGCAATGATACTTGTTTTATAGGCTCCAACTCGTTATAACCTTCAAAACCGATTAACCAGAATCGCCACAACCGATCAATTATGGTTATTGTAATCTATTAACCGACATATCAGATATGATTATGGGTTTGACCCAAAACCGTCCCAGACTAATCCATACACACCATACCTCTTTATTTTTCTCTCATAAAAAGCAAAGGGAAAGTTCAATATATACAACTAGCACAAAAAGTAGAAAGACAGTCGAGTTTTGCAAGCTCAAAAATCAATCTCTCAACAATCAATATTGGTCCTAACTAGACTTTGTGTCACATAAACGTCCCACTTACAAAATAAGCCGCCAACTCCGTCGTGGACGGAATCTATGGCAGCCACCACAACCACCAATGGCGTTAATTTTAGTTTTCACTTTCTCAAACTCGGATATACAGCAAGGTACATGAATCCCACCATCATAATTAAACCCGTAAACCTTCTCGGTCTCTCTTAACAAATCCCCAAATAACGGATGATTAAAGTAAATCACCGGCACGAAAACCCTATGTGCATGATCTTCTTTTTCACCTACGTACACTGCCAAATGCCCTTTTGGAACAATATTCTTTTCCTTCCTCCCTAGCCGAATGTAACTCGAACAAGATTTTCGACGAATACATAAATCTTTCGCGCTTTTGGTCAAAGAACGAGTGAACCCACGAAGCTTGGACATCGCTTGGGTGGTGTAGTCGGGTTGGTTTAATCTTATGTAACTCGAATCTTTTTGTCTTTGATGAAGTCCCCATTTGACAAGCTTTAGGAGTTTGTGTCTAATTCTAAAACCTTTGATTCTAAAACCTCTAATTGTGTGCATGTTTGATGAAGTTATTCAAAGGTTTTTGTGGGAATTTGGTTATGTGAAAAGTTTGATTGAATATGAATATAGATGGGTGTGTTTATAAGGTGGGGAGTTGAGATTCTAACGAATATGTGGGGCGACAGAAGTGGGAAGTGGTCGGTAAATGGTTTGGTGGGATTTGGAAGCATAGAATTAATTAAAACGAGTAAATAATAAAAAAAACTTTTAAGTGATATGCCAATCCTCGGCACGTACATATGCTATTGTGGCTTCCTGGCAATGTCTCAATGGGTTTTTTTATACTCTTTTCCATGTGGCCAAACATCTACGTCGGCTTATTGATTTACTAGTTGGACTTGACTTAACCGAACAAAATCGTAACGAAATTTAAATGCTTTAATAAATTGAATGTTTAATACAAGTATTCCATGTTACTTGAATGAAATAAATAAAATAAATACCCATTTTCTTAAAAAAGAGTTAATTACACCGTTGGTATATGTGATTTTAAAAAGTAACAGGTTTGGGTATTAAAGTTTCAAATCACAAGTTTGAGTACTTAGGTAATAGGTGCTAAGACCATGTGTTGTCGTAAAGCTCCACATCCAGGGGTTATGCGACACGTGGCGCCCAGTCAGAGTTATGGTTTTGTACAAAAAACAAGTGTAGTCATAACTTGGAGGGGGGCGGTGTTTCCAGAGTTATAAAGCCTCCATATCCGCGTTGTATCTAAAACGCACAAAAAAAAATCAACATAACGCAGGGGAGGGAGGGGCGGTGTACCCCCTGCGTTTTCACCCAAAACGCTAGGCACAACGTGCCACTACACCTGGTCTAACACTAACGAGATTTAAAACTTCTCTGAGAAGCCCCTCACATGCCTAATATGAGGTGTTTTAGTTATTTTTAAAGAAACCCTTATACATGATTTTGACTTTATAAAGTAAAAATGTTGTCATATTACCATAGTTAAACTGTTCACAATTTTACCATATTATGACTTGTAAAGTCAAAATGCAGTTTTGCAATTATAGTGATGGTGAAGGGCAGTTTTGCAATTATAATGACGGTGAATGGAGTGTGTCAAATGAATAAATGTTGTGCTATTTTTTGGAACATAGTTTGTTCCTTCTAAAATTTACATAAATATCCTTTCAAAAAATAAAAGATATGTTCACTACCATTAAAATTGATTCATAATTTCATATGAACTAGAAATTATTTTGTGTGCTACATCTTCGATTACAGAGACAACATAAAGTAATATTGTTGACTTATAAGGTCAAACATAGAGATATTGATTTTTAATACTCTTACCTTTATCCCGTTGTTGATACTACTCCCAACTTACGATTTGTTAGTCACCACTCCGAACTTTCACCCTATTTGTTCTGGCACTTCCAAACTTAACGAACCCTAACTCCATTACATTTCTTACTGACATGACATTTTTTGATGACTTCGCATGCATATGTAGCATTTGTTTATATGTTTTTCTTAATCCATTATACCTAACTCACGTTTCCCCTACCTCATCAACCCTAACATCCAAACCTCATCATCCATTCATCCCGCTCTACCACCCACTCCCCACCACCACGTACCATCATAATGTCATAACCAACATCGCCATAATTGCGTCACAACCATCTCTGCTCAAGATGAAACTAGAATCATAATCTCATTTCCCTCAATTCTAGACACCAAAAAAAACTTTGCATCCTAAACCTCACCCTTAACAATCGGACATAGAGAAATTGATTTGCTTGCAGATCGTCGTAGATATCGCTTTTCTGGAAACAGAGAAGTTAACTTCATCCATTGTATATCTCTTTATCTATTTCTTTCATTTGATTGTAGGTCATTGTATACTCGTTATACGGTGTTGAAAACCTAGATCTTGTGGTCGAAAACAATACAAAAAGGAGATGCGCCAAGGTGGGGCTACTGTTGAGATTTAAATTGGGGGGCATAGTGATCACCGAACTACATATTGATGGTGGTTCATGGATTGGAGGCGGCGATTCCATGATTGTAGTGGTTAACCTAACGTGCTGAAAGAGAGGTAAAGTTTGTGACCGGAAATTCATGGGGAAGGGTGGGTAGTGGTGGTGGTGATCGGTGGTGGTGATCGGTGGTGGTAGGGGCTGGTGGATTTAAGTTGGGAGAGAGCTAGAGTGAGTCTAGATATAAAGAGAGAGTATATTGTTTTTATTTTAGGTTTTTTAATTTTTAATAATGAAACGGTGGTGGGACAGATGTTTATATAAAAAATCCACTAATGAATGCCATGCCATTAAAAAATATCACCTCATCAACAAAATCTAACGGGGTTAGGGTCCGTAAGTTCGGAAGTGGTGGAAGAAAATAAGTTGAAAGTTCGGAATGATTGGCAACAAATCGTAAGTTGAGAGTAGTATCAATCAAATCAACAGGTGAAAAATATGAGTATTAAAAACCAATATCCCTCAAATATATTAACCATAATATCCATAATTGAAATGGAAGTGATCCCAAATTCAAGAATCCAACATTAATCTATTTTGTGTGGTTTTATAGACTATAGCATGAGTTTGATTATCTTATTTCTTTTTCAAATAACTGTGAAGTTGTTTGCCATTCGACTATCAAAAGTCAGAAAATGTGGTAAACCCGGTTCAAACGGGATTGTAAAAGAACACTGAATTCTTGACGGACCGCTATTATTAACTAATCTTTGGAGTGGTATAAAAAAATAAAGAAGAAAATTATGATATATAAAGTAGACTTTGCCAAGGCATGCGATTCTCCTGCTTGAAATTATTTGTTGGATGTTACGAATTTGGTGGGATTTGGGCCAAAGTAGATTGCTATGATCAAGTCGTGGCTTCTTTCTTCTACGGGTTCGATTATCATTAATGGGAGTCCAACGAAAGAGTTCTCGTATCAAATAGGCCTTAGACAAGGAGATCCTTTATCCCATTTTCAATTTATTTTGGAAATGAAAGAGTTACACATCATATTTGATACTTTGGTTATTTCGGGGATGCTTATGCTGGTTTCTGGGATTAGAAATATTGCATTGTCCTGTCTTTTTTATGCTGATGATGTGGTAGTTTTCGAAAAGTGGTCCAAAGAATGTTCTTTGAGCTCTTAATTGATTCATTATCATTTCAGGTTTGAAATTAAACTATGAAAAATCTAATTTGTTTGGAGTTGGGATTAACAATAATGATTGAATTTATGGTAAATTTGCTAGGATGTAGTCCGAAAGTTTTTCCATTTCGTTACCTTTGAATCCCAGTTGGTGAGAAATGTCAAATTCAGACGGATGGGAACCTATCATTCAATGAAACTTGCGAAATAGAAGATGAACCTTCTTTCTACTGGTGGGAGAGCAAATTTATTGACTTCGTTTCTAGTTACTATATTTCTCTGTTTTTGTTATCAAATAAACTTAATATGGTTCTTGAAGGGCTAAGGATGAATTTCTTTTGGGGTGGGAATGAAAATAAAAAAGAAAATGTGGTGGGTCAAATGAGATTTAGCGATTAACGCTAAATCAAAAGGGGGTTCGGGTTATGGTAACATTTATGCCTTAAATATGGCTTGACTTGTTCTTCTCTTTAAATACATGTTGACTTGGTCAAAGACTCTTTGTTGGACCATCATTATGGGTCGGGTCATGGATGTTGGACTAATGGCCTTAATATCGTATCTATACTCCCCCCCTGAAAAACGTCGTTGTCCTTGGTTCACGTGTGTTGGTTGTCTTTGGTATTAGGGGATATCTCAAGGTAGTGCCATTCTTAGCGTCAAGGAGGGGATCATTTCCCCACGGTGGTGGCCATTCTTAGCGTACAACGGCGTTAGGGGATATCTCAAGGTAGTTCCACGGTGGTCGCCATTCACGTGTGTTGGTTGTCTTTGGTTCCTCATTGGTCAATGACACAACTTGGGCGTTGTGCGGGTTGTTGTGGATGAGATTTTTTTGTAGGTGCATGTGCCGAATTACGGGTTTGTTTGGGTGACATAGATGGTAGTGTGGGTGGAGGGAAATCTGAATGTTGATCTTTATCTTTTCTAGAAATCAGCACTACACTTTTGGTAACCATGACATTTACAAAGGGTGGTGGATTGGAATTGACGCTCGTATCGTTTGTGAAATTAGAACATATGGCTAATGGTTTGGGATTGATGGCACTAACCAAATTGGATTGTATATCAGATTCATGTGTATTTGTGGTGGTGAAAAGGAGGAATGCTTTGGTTGCGGTAGGGCTAATGCATCAATTATGGCTTGGGTCTGCTCAAACTGAGCAATGGCGAGGGTAGTGAGCAGGTCTAACTTCAATGATTTCTCTTCATAGTTGATGACGAGGGTTCCCGCTAATAAAGAGATCGATTCCGTGACGGTCGGTTTCACACGACCGGAAGACATGATAGTAGTCGGAGGATATGAGTTTGGGAATGAAAGCACCAATTGATACGGTTGATTAGAGATAACCACTCTCCAAGAACAAAATAGATTAAAGAAGAGATTTAGACATTTTTATTCATCCATGTCTTTTATAGTTCCTATTACAAGATTATAAATACTAAAAGAAAATGCTATTGAAAAATACGGGCATTAAATGAAAGACTAATACTATGAGAAACATTTATGAGCCAAATGTTTTCCTTTGAATTATGCATCGTTGACTTGACTTGTTCTTCTCATTCAATACATGTTGATATGGTTGAAGACTCTTTGTTGGACCATCATTATGGGTCGAGTCATGGATGTTGGACTAATGGCCATAATATCGTATCAGCAGACAATTGTTGCTTTACGGGACCCTTAATTCAAACAAAAGATTGTGCAACCAAGTTGTTTCAACCACGGCATCAATGACGCCATAACACTCCACTTCAGCGCTCTAGTAGGATACGTTAGCCCGTCGTTTGGATAACCACGAGAGTAGGGTATTTCCCAAAAAAAATACACATAAACCATAAGTAGATCGTCGGGAATCGAGGCATCTGGCCTAATTAGCAGTGAGTTGTTTGTAACAGACAATAAATAACCAAACTTTAATTATAGGACTAGTAAAATACCGAAATATTCATTTAAAAATTCGAAAATGTTGATATTGTGGGGACATGCATAAATAAACAAACAAACCTGTTGGACTACATACGTAATATTCGGACGCATAAACGTGATGTACTGGAGTGCATCAGCAAGAGCTCGATAACGAGATACATCCCACAATTGTTCTCCAACGGTGGCACTAATTTTAGTAGTCGTGCCTATTGATGTAGCACACAATTTGTAGTTAGTGATGTTGTTATGATGTAAAATGTCTCCGAATGCTTGAGATAAAAACATCCTCGATTTTCGAATCTCGAGTGACGTGAATACCTAAAAAATGGTGTCAATTTCCCAAGTCGAACACACAAGTTTCCCTCGATAGGGTGTTATTGATAGTCGTGAGTAATTTAGTGTCTGAAGCAGTGACGATGTTTTCATCAACATATAAAACTATGCATGTTACCGTTGTTTTGATTCATTAATTGTGACGGAGCTATGAACAGTGATATAGTTAGCGAATTGATTATACCATCTCTCGGGGCTTGTTTTAGTTCGTAGAGAGATTTTTCAAGTCGACATACGTGTGTTGGTACATGTTGATTCATAAATTTTGATGGTTGATTCATAAACACGGTCTCGTTTAACTTGCAAAGAAGAAAAACACGTTTCACGTCTAGTTGGTTAATTGGCCATGATCAACACACGACTAGGTTAAGTATTGTTCATATGGTTGTTGGTTTGACAATCGGGCTAAAGGTGTCATGAAAATTTGTCTTGACAATGTGGCATTTCCCGTTAACAACTAAGCGTGCCTTATATCCTTCTAGTGTATTGTAGATCGCCGAACCAATTCACGCATTTCATTATTAAATAAATCTCCACATTGTTTTCCATAGCTGTCAACCAGTTCAGGCCGGTTCAAGTAAGAGCATAAGTTTTTGGGAGAGGGGGAATAGGCTTATATGTTGACGCAATTTGGGCTTACCTAAACCACGGTAGATACGTGTTTTTTTTAATTCTTTTTTATTTATTTATTTTCAGGTCAATTGACATGAGGATCTTTTCGTCGATAAAAGTTGACGATATACTTCAGTACTATTAATAATAAAATGAAGTACATACAGATTGGTGATCATGAACCAAGTTTAATTGATTTGAATATGTTTTAAAAATATAAAAGTGCTTCGCGTTGGTTCTAAACATATAGACACACAACTACACAAGGGATTGGTTTGCCATTTTTTATATCAGTATTAACCTAAATGTTAATAATATAAATAAGTACAAAATTAAAAAAGTTTGAAAAACTCTCTCTCTAATAAATTTAAAGGAAAAAAAAAGAAAATCAAAACAAAAATACCCTACACAATCTTTAATGACCCATACGTTATGGTGATCCAAAAAAAAAAATACCAAAACTAAAAACTGAGAAACCATTATAAAAAGCTCATTTTTACATGTAAAATGATATATTGTCTTTTTAAATTCTTGTAAAGTGTTTGCATATAAACATATTTAGAAGACATTCATTCAATATAAATAAATTAAGAGTTTGTCACTATTTTAAAAAAGAATTAATGTTCAATGAAAACTAAAAATAAAATAGTTTAGTTTGATTAGACTGCCCGTTGTGGTCCGGTGAAGGATGTGCGAACGGATAAATTGAACCACGTCACTCGCGAACACCGCAACGGGTGGCAAGTGAACGGTGGTGCGATGGGCAAGCGCAAGCCAGCTAGCGGCCGCGATAGGCAATTAAGCGGAGGGATAGGGGCACGAATGGATAGCGAACCACAACGGGCACAAGCGAATGATGGCCTGATGGGTAATGGGTGAAATGTTAGGTCCAGTCAACGCCATATGACGTAATATAATATGATTAACCTGATGATAACTCTAATCACAACACATAATCCTATATTAGTCTCAAGCTAATTCTAAAGCTTAAAGTTTATTTTAATGTGGGGCTTAGTTGATTGTATCCGCCACCCGTCATTCTCATTCTCTTTCTCCTTCCAAATAATTTTGAGGACCTTCACTCTTTCACCCTCCACATGTAAAAAGTATAAGCGTTACATCAAAACAAAGTCGCACTAGTTAAGTACATATTGCATCATGACTACCATCAAATCAAGTACACATAGACTCAAGGAACCAAATGGCACTTGCGCCATAAATAAATAAATAAATCAAGGGATTGACGTTTTGACCCACTAAATTTCTTGACAAGTCTCTCTTTTCTTAAATACCTAAAACTAGGTTAATATCCGTGTAATACATGGATAAAAAAATATAAAAAACATCAAATATACTTATATGAATTAAATAATGAACGCTATAATTTTATACATTATAAGGTATTACTTAGGAGTGTGCATGGGTTGGTTTGAGACAGTTTTGAGCCAAACTCATAACGTTGGTTAATGGACATCATAACCATAACCGATTCATTATGACGGTTTCGGTTAATCGGTTTTGAAGGTTATATCGAATCGGTTTGGGTCGGTTAATCTTAACCAAAACAACGTGTCCGTGCCTAAAGTTTTGGCACGAATTATTACAAAAAACCGACGATACATAGTCCAATAAAATATATAATCCATAATATTAATACAATTTTTTTTAAAGAAAACATAACATATAATTCAACGATGAAATTCAAGTTAATTCAATAACAAACGTTGATCTAAAACCATCAAATTGGTATATTCCGACCATATGTTAGGTGCAAGGTAGCCTCATACATATTGTTGGTTAAATAATGGGTTGGTTTGGTTATGACGGGTTTGGAATAATTTTTAACCAAAACCACAAAACCGACCCATATTTGACGATTTTTGAAAATTCACTAAACCAACCCACCGGTTATAGGTTAAATTCGGTTCGGTTATATCGGTTATGGTTCGGTTAAGCGATTAAGTTACTCACCCCCTATAATAAATAATAGTGAATGAGTAATTGCATATTTCTAAAATACATACCAAAATACATAGATTAGTAAAATAACTTGTAAATGTATTTTAAAGAAATCAAAATGAAAGGTTGTAAATATATACCTATAAGAAAAAAAAGGGTTGGCATGAAATCACTTTAGTTACGTTGGTAAGCCACAAACATTTTAAAAACAATGCAGTGAATTCAATTCTCGTTAACAATATTTTTTCCATTTTAACAATTTTAATTAAACCAAAATAGATAATGAAGTGTAATATGTTAATTTAAAAACTTATGTACTTGGCATTCTATGTAGAGGGCATAGTTGAATGTCACGTGGACAATAAGTCTTCTCTCAGTAGTATAGTTAGATGGCCATTTCTTTAAATTGTCGGTTCAACGAGATCAAAACTGTCAGCCGATCGTTTATACTGCTAGCCAACCCGTTTATGCAGCCACCCAAATCCCAACACGTATACTCGTAATCAATTAGCCCCGGCAACTTTTTAAAACATCGATAGATTTTATAAAAAAAACGAACATTTGAATCATTGAATCTGACTGTGTATTATACTCTCGGATGGCACCTTCTCTTTAAAATTTATTATTTTTCTTGGAAAATATTTTATTTATTTTGCTAGTAAAAAGCCAATAAATTAAATTTTATAGTAATTTTATCATGTTTTACTATTATGTAAATGCATAAATTTTTATACAACAAACTAATAAAAATTGTTTTTTAGCAAAAAAAGAGAGAGGTCCCAATAAATTTAATTTTTATGTTTCGTCTTTTTTTTAAAAAAAGTAGATGTCACTATAAACTTAAATTTGGTGATCCTTTCAACATTTTTGAAATTCTAATTCTATTATGTCGTACTTTAGTTCTCTGTTGTCGGCCGCTAATTTTATTTCGTTGGACGACCAGTAAACGATCGGTTTTTTTAGAAAGTTTCCGGGCTCGACCGTTTATGACTACACGTTTCTGGATGTGGGTGGCAGTAAAAACGATCGGTGGCTGTTCTAATCGGTTGGAATCGAACGTTCAAATAAATGACCATTTTAGGTTTTTGGAAAAGGAAAGGGCTAGTCAAGGAATTTAATGGGCCAAAAAGGCCATTTTGGTCATTTTCCCAACAAATAAATGTGTTACACAAAGTCACAAACAAATGCATATGTAACAAAAGTCATGGATTCAACAAATAATAGGCACGCAAATAGCATACATTTTTGTTAAACCAAGTGACAAACAAAATAATCACTACTTAGCAACTAAAAAAAGCATACATTTTTGACTTGGGATAGTAGTGAGGCCGGAGAATGCAAATACAAAAACCGTGTTTGTACAAAGAACGGATTATTAATGTTTATTTCATAGATTGTACTATAGAAAGACTTTCTTTTTAAAGAATGATCTATACAAAAAAGTATACATCCTTTTGGACCTTTTGGAATTTTAACTTACCGATTAACAAAGAAAAATGTTAACCCATTCAACTTTTAGTGCTAATAATTTAATAACAACGTAATTATAACGAATTATAAAATAAAAAATATAGACGCCAATAGAAGGTATTCATAATTTGATTTGTTCGAAACCCGTCAAAACGAAATTAGAACTAACCAAATCTAGTATTGCAAATTCGGTTTTGAACCAAAACAGAATTGGTAATTCGGTTTCACAAAATATGACTTCCATTCAAACCGAAAACCGTATATATTAAATATATAATTAATTAGCTCAATTAAATTACAGTTTTAGTCTAACCCAATCTAACAATACCGACACAAATACACAAACATCGTCATTTTATTAAAAGACAAACTAAAAACATTAGCATCATCTTTTTACAAATAATATCCTTTATAGTAAAATCGCACAAAGTTTATGAGAGAAGTTTGGCCTATCGACTCGCTAGAGAGCGATGCTAAAATGTCTTCAAGCCCTCACATGCTCAAAATTTCTTAATTGCTATCTCCATCGAAGGATTATGCCAACAGTGAAGTATCGAGCTATTCTTAAATATCGTTTAATGATCCCCTTGTTGATGAGTCGTGCCCCGTATGCTGTAAATTTTGTTTGGATAATTTTGGTGAACATGTAGTTCATTGCAAAGAGCTTCCAAGGTTTAAACATACATGATTTGGTTAAGGATGTCCTCTGTGATGTGTTAAACGGGCAGTGACCTCAGTGAAAATAGAAGAAGAAGAAGCTCATGAAAATTTTATGTCGAAATCCGTTTGAAAGGAAGTCTACTCTCCGAACAGCGGATGCTCCAGCGCTTGGATGTTGGTTAGGGGATGCTTGTGTGGACCTCACTGAAGTGTCCCCCTTTGTCGAACTCAGGACACTGGGTTATTACTAGGCAGATTGTATTGAAGGCAGAATAAGGGAAAGTTGCTAAGCATGAGAAAGTCTGTGCTGAGAATCAACGCGTTTTCATTCTTTTTGATTTTGATACATTTGTGTCCCTTGCCCTCGAAGCTGATGTGTTCTTGAAAATAATTCAGTGTGTCGTGCACAATAACTCATTGACGGCGAAGAACCATTACTTTGTATTCTGTAGGATCGGGTTTGTCATTTAAAAGGGCTGCGACGTAGCTTGTTGCCCGCTTACCTGCCTTTTTGTAATTGGATTATTGTTTTTTTCTATAATTGATGGTGATTAACTGATAATTTTTCATATTAGGAAAATTCTTTAGGAATATTTATAGATTCAATTATTTGAATAAATGACTTTTTTTGAGCATATGAAATATGGTAGGGAATAGGGATGACGAAATGGCGGACGGATATGTGGCTGGGACCCTAGGAGGGTGTTTGCTTTGTTGGTTTGTAGAAGGGTGAGTAATTGTAGGAAGCCGGATGCAGCAAGAGTTTGGTCCTGCTTTCCAAATCATGACCATTAAAAAACATGTAAATTGACCCTTGAAGCTATGACCCTTCAAGTTTTGTCCTTCTTTTGTCCTAGCCCCTATATTTTGTACATCTTTCTATTTAATTATGTGCTGCTATTGCTGGCCGCCCTTATTAATTTCTCATTACAACACCTTGTAACCCGAAAGGGTACAAATGATCAACATTAAAATGGTAATATATATATAATATATTATTAGTTTTAACTTTATTTTTTCAAATACGAACACAAACAATTACATGATATGACATGCTTAGGGACACGATAAACAAACCTATGTAACACCTACATATATGCATCAATCTAAATCACTGACGAAGTTTCATTGAGGCCCGGGGTGGCCCCGGCCCCCCTCTGTTTTTTTTTGCACAGTAGTGTAAATTTGTCCGTTTTCGGCTGAAAATTTTTATACAAAGTGTAAGTTTAGCCTTTTTCTGCCGAAAATTTGAGTCCGCCCCCCCCCCCCCCCCCCCTCGTTTGTGAAATTTTGTATACATTTTGAGCTCGCCCCCCCCCCCCCCCCCCCCGGTGCCTCAGTCCAAGCTTCGCCACTGATCTAAATGTATACATTTACATGAACGGGTGTAGAGTGTACATGTGTTTCTTATCAAATCATCAATAAAAAGAATCGTGCACATCGAACCCACAATATATATATTATCAAGATCATGTGAGAACTATTTTAAAATTGAGATCCATGAGAACTATTTTGACCGCAAAAAACGCAAAAATAAAAAAAAAATCATAAAACAAAAAAAACGGTAAAAAGTAATAAAATCAAAATTCTTATTTATCAACCCGGTTTCATAAAAAAACGTCTCGTTTTAGCTAAATTATACATATATGTACATATATGTTTATTTTTATACACATGTGTACAATTTAAGGTAAATGATAGTGTACATATGTGTACATTACGTAAGTAGAGATTAAATAAAATTATACATATGTGTTTAATACAAAGTTTTTATTTTTTTTATGAAACCGGAATAAAATATAAGAATTTTGTTTTTTTTTTACTTTTTTAAATTTTTTTGTTTTTTTTTGTTTTATATTTTAAAAAAAAATTTTTTAGAGGTTTTTAGTTGTCTAAAAATGGTTCTCAATTTTCAAATGGTTCTTTTATGATCCTTAATATATATATACATATATATATATATATATATATATATAGGATGAGTATCATTACAGAACTGTTAAATTATTTAACAACTTGAAGGAACCCTTGAAAACTAACGTTTTTTATAAAAAAAATTTGTATGTTAATGTTCTTTGAGAGTAGTTTTATCATTTTTTATATCTATCTTTACTATTAAAATTTTAAAAATTAGTTTTTATACATATCTATGTTTTGTTTTATACCTATGTAAATTTGTTAGTAAAAAAAATTTACATATATGTAAACTTGTGATTAATATATGTAATCAAAATTTTTTATATATAATATGATAAAACTAATCTTAAATAATGTTAATATATAAAAAAAATTAAAAAATTGTTTGATTGTTAAGGGTTCCTAACTTTTTTAGAGTTATTAAATGATATATATATATATATATATTAACGTTATTTTAACCTTTAGGTTCGTCTTCCCTAGAATAAAATGTTTGTATAACCTAAAGTCTCAAGGTCGATTTTTCTCATAGTTGGAGAGTCATAGATTTTACTCACAAGTGGAGAATCGTGGACTGTTTTGTGAATCATGGTTCACGGACTGAAGATTTGTGGATCCTGATTCGTGAACTTCTGTCTACCGATCGAAGAGGAAGAATAAAACTCAAATGTGTCAACTAAGGTTTAGGTTTACTAATCACATATTTTTAATTAATATATATATATATATATACACTAGATGGGTGTCCGCGCGATGCTGCGGGAAACCAAAATCCTAGTAATCATGTAACAGTTACGGATGTTCAAAGTTCGTTTGAAATCTTGAAATTATTTAAACCAATCGCCACTTTTGATTAGCTGGTTTCTGAATGTTCAAACCATAGAAAACAGTTGGGTTTACGGTTTATACCAAAAACAGGCCATATAAAACCGGACCGGACTGTAAACTTATTATTGAAACTCAATGCATGAAACCAAACCATTAGTAACGATTCAGTTTAAATTTTCGACACTTTAGTTTTTGTTTTCAATGAAAAATATCAAACCAACGGTTTAGCTCACTATTTGACTTAGAAACCGTTAAAACTGAATTGTGAACGCCTATATGTAACATGTTAATTTTTTAATTGAAAAAAACTATAGCAATACCATACCCAAATTAAAGACAATAAAATGCTCGTTTTTATGTTGTAATTTTTAAAATGATATATTAACGTATGAAAAAGTTACGGCAGTTGGAAAATTGTTGGTGGGAATTTGGTTACAATTAAAATAAAAAAGAATCCATAGTTAAGATGAATGTTCAAAGTTGTATTACTTTTTTAAATTTACAAAAGTTGAGTAAAGATGAGGGGACAATGTTGTAACTTTTTTCATGTATATTTTCTAATGGACAAGTTTGTTCTTATCTTACATGTTATAGAAGGTGTACCTTAAGCTTTACAAGTTGTGAATTACTTAAAATATAGGTGTCTTAATTTGCCCATGTTTTATGCATTATATATATATATATATAAAGGGTTTAAACATGCCAATAACATATGTTTAACTTGTTTAAACAATAATTTATTCATGTGTTAAACACGTCGACCTTTAAGACGTGAAACAATATAATCAATATCGTATCATCAAAACCTTGAGACTTTTTATCCAAGAGCTTGTTCAGAAAACTATTAGTCTCACATGAAATTTGTATATAAGTGATTATCTAATAATGAGTGAGGAGTATCCGTCTTTCTATTAAAGAGGGATGTACTGAACTTGTAAATCTTTTGATACTTTTTAAGAAAGTCAACAAAGTCTAGTAAGTATATTGCTTCTAATTGTTGAATCATCTGATAACCAAAGTTATTTTTTTTATAGATGATCACTATGAGTCAGACTTATAAAAAATGATCAATGGTTTGTGTGTATGTGTGTGTGTGTTGTTAAGGTGCATAACTGAACCAAGAGAAACAATTGGGCTATTTCTTTGAAAAATTGTACTCAATTTCGTACATGACTGTAACAATTGCCGATTTTTGGACCCGAAAATCCGACCCGTTTATTTTTTTATATTATATCATTTTATTAATCAAATCAATAAACTATTTAGTCATTAATCATTTATTTCGTTATTCGTCGCTCGGATTAATTTTCGTGTGCTACTAAAATATTTTAAACTATCAAGCATGTGCAGTTTTGACCCCTAATCATGTTTAAACACTAATTCGTTTAACCCGTCTAACTTCAGGGATTAAAATGCAAAACATTTGAACTTATTTTATTTTCTTTCCTTCTTCTCTCCCACCGACGATATACCCCCTTGCTTTCTTGATCTTCAATTGAAGCCTGCAATCATGGAATTGATAATGCTAAATGTTTAATGGCTGAATGCATAATCAATCACAATATAATCAAGCCATTAGACAGCTAATTGACACCAAATCACACGTTGCACCAGCAAGGGGCTCAACACGGTCTATTTACATTATAAATACTAGTCCATAATGCAATTCAATTGATCCACACACTCCTCTTAGCATTCCGAACCTAACCCCTATCAATTTCAGCAAACATAGCCATTCCTGATTAATGCTAGACTGTCGTTATCTAGTAAAAAACAATTAAATCAAATTCATAATCACCTAAGCAAGCTAGGGTAAGTAGGGTGTCGAACACGAAGAGTATGTGGTTAATGTAATCGTGCAAACAACTTATATTATTATTAAGTATGACTGGTAGTGCTGATCACACAAACAAATAAGATTAAGTTTTAATACTGATTTAACACTTTAACAAATTCAAGCAATTAATAAAAGCAAATCACACCCGGGGTTCAATAATGCACACAAACAGTAATCTCATGCAACCTAACAGATTAACTATCACTGATTAACACAGACTGACTAACGAGCTAAACCTTAGGCACCAACAATCATTATCACCCGACACTGGTTATCAAACAATCCCTACAAGTGTGACTCAACTAAGGGCAATTGCATGCTTCATTGAATTCAACTAGTCAAAACAGTCGTATGAGCAATTATTATAGCAACCAAAAAATAACCATTCTGATCAACGTAAACCTAAACCGACTGAATGCACAACAATAATAAACATCAATACTCATAGATTAATCAATAATAGTTATAAAGTATTCGTTCTTAATACATGTGAAAGCCAGAAGGGCTTGCCCCAATGGTCAGGAACATGATGGATGACCCGGGTGTTCCGGGTTCGAATCAGGATTCCGACCGGATTTTTCCAGAGCATTAAAAAACTTGTCGTGCCTTCGGGCGGGGTGAGCAAACTGGGTTTTACCGGGAACGCCAATAAGCAAAACTTGGATGCCAGCGTGAATCCCGATCATGTCAACATAGCCGGCCTGAATGAGGTGGTGGGGCGCGACTTGGTCGCGTAATGCTAGCTTAACTGTGAAAGTCACCGTTAGAAAAAAAAAATACATGTGAAAACTGAAAATGATACAAACCGGATATCCCGGGTATGACTCGAAGGATTTAGCTGAGCCTCGAAATCATGGAATCTTTAATTATGATGATAATGAACATGTATGTGATCTCGGTATGATTTGGAATGATGGATTTGTCCGCTATTTGCTCTAGAAATTGCGTGGAACTGATTGTAGAATTATCGGGTCGTCAAAAGATACAAAACATAAAAACCCTAAGTTTCCCGTCTTCGTCACCCATCGTGATACACGATGGACCATGGTCAACATTTAATTTATTTAAATTCCATCGCAATACGTGATGGGTCTTCTCACCAGCAATAAAATAATCTTTTCCTCTTTTAGCATGTTGGACGTCCCGGGTCTTCATCTCATGCCTCAACAGGTTCAAATTAACTGCTTTAACGTCTGTGACCTGAAATACAATAAACACGTATGAAGTATCAAAGTTCCCACAATAAACAGTTAAAACTAACAAATAAACATAAACGAAACTAAATATATACAAATTAACCAACCATCACAGATCAATTTGAGTTTTTTGTTCTTAGCCGAAACCCTATGTTTCGACCCTCTTGCAATTCAAACACCTAAACAGGCTTATCGTCGAGACTCTTTGTGGAACTAACTTGTTCGCTTTAACCGTCTTCTTGTTACCTTCTACCTTATTTCTAAGGTGAGTAATTCACATCCATCTTTTCATATTTTTGTAGGGCACTATGCGTACTAAGCTATTTACTAATATACATTTATATTCAAACACAATTCCATTTATTGTGTGGTTGTAATGTATACTGCTTTTATGGTTGGTTGGTATCTCATCCTCATAGTATGATCATATGCCGTCCGAGTAGACACGTCTGAATATAGTGGCATTTTCGAAATGACACATTTGTTCATTGGTTGCGAATCTATCCGAGTAAACATGTCCAAAATCTAGTGGCATGTTGAAAAGACACATATATTTGTTTATGTTAGTTGATGTTATTCACTATCGCAAGAAATTGTTTTATTTATTTATTAGTATTATTATACCAAACCGTGGTTACTCGCTCAATATGTATTGTTGACAAATTATTTTTACGCATGCAGATTTTATGAATTAAAGTGGAGATGCTAGAATTGGACTTTAGGAAAATTAATACGGATTTAAAAATTGTTGAAATTTCTTTTGTTTTAAATACTTTGTGTACTTTGATATCAATGAAATAAATTAGATATTGACACTTATATTATTTTAATGTCTTTAATCTATGATACAAATATTGTCACGCCCCGACATGTTCCGTCGTTATGTTGGGGTGTGACAGTGACAATTCCACCGAGATCTCTTTGTTAGCTGGCTAAATAATCCATTAGAATTAGATTTTTTGATGAATGTATTAGGACAGAACTTGATTTGGTTAGGCAGTGTGTGGTTGGTAAATGCAAATCGGTTTTTTCCAAAGGTACAAAATGTATCGTCAAATATTTAATATGATTATACACGATATTATTTTGTTCCAGTAAGGAATTCTAGACAACTGAAAGAATCTTATGATCAATTCAGAGATCATTTTGATTCCAATAGCAATAAGAACTCGGGATATCAAACATTTCTTGATCAAAGTGACATTCAATAACCAAAAGAAAGATCAATTTTTTGAGATCCTTCCTTTCTTCAAATGAAAGTAACAAAAATAGAATCAAACCGATTCCTGAAATGCCTTTATGGATATTCCTCAATATCTCGCATATTCACAGAACGTGAGGAGCAGATGATTAATCATATGTATATTGAAGAAATCAAAGACTTCATTGGGAATCCTAAGAGATTTGTTTGTTATTTTTTCTCTGGCTAATGGCCAGAACTTTATATACTTTCGAATCCTATTGAGAGTTGCATTAGAGATCGGAAATTGTTAAGAAACAATAGGATCTTTATTTTCTAAGACGGTGGGAAAATAAATAAATGGTTAATCTATTGATCAAGATAATTACGTATACTACTTGTTAAGCTCAAACCCAGACTTATTTAACTCTTTGTTGTTTCACGTCGTATTAACAAACCCATGTCATAAATTTTCAGCCTTAACTCTTTGTCGTTTCGCATCATGTTAATGGGCCCATAGAAATTGGTGGAGCTTCATAGGTCATGTCGGTTCCTAAGGACAAAACTAAAGCTTTTCAGGCGATATGTCTAATTACAATGTGGTGTCTTTGGATGAAATGAAACGATTTAGTCCATAATGAGGTCCCAGCTCATATTCAGAGTCTTTACGAAGGGATTAAAGCCTTAAGTGACCTTTGGATAAAGTATATCTCCAAGAAGAGTGGGTTAATATGGAGAATTGGTGTAGTTTTCGATTATAATCGTTGTTATTATTGTATGGTTTTGTGTAGGGTGCTGAGGCATGAATTGCGTCATTTTTTCTTGTGCCTCTTTCTATGGGCGGATGTATTTGGTGGTTTTAGCATCCATCTTGATAGTATATTTTTAAAGTTTTGTTAGTTGTCAAGGAAAAAAAACGTTTTCAGCTAAGATGATATGATATTGATATGGGAAAAATGAAATAAAAGAACTAAAAAAGTCAGATAGGTGAGCAAATTTTGAAAATCGACCATGAATTTATAATTATATGCAGTTTCTTGTAGTTGTCCTAATATTTTTTTTTTTGGGATAACCGATATTATTGACAGTAAAAGAAAAAAAAACAATTAAACAATTGTGAGGTAGCAGGCTTTATACATGAGCCTTCACAACAGCAAAGGTACATATATTACATCCAAGTATGGCTGCATGCATGCCATTGCTGATGCAAAATGCCACCTCAATAAAATATATGTATTCATTTATGAGCTTTGAAAAAAACACTAACTTTCAGTAGTTTCTTTACATTATACAACCATACTTCACTTGGTTTTAAAATGTTTCTTAGGCTATTTATTGTGGGTTTCGTCATGGGCGACAAACACTACTAGAAAAAGAGATGTTTTTCTACAACTGAATCCGTAGGAAATTTGTTAGAAACTTCAGTTTCTAACAAAAAGTTACGTTGAAAAAACACATGCTTGAAAATCGTTTTCAGCCGTTTTCCAATAACTTTTTTTACAAAATTGCTATAAAAAACATGTGGTTGTAAACTTCCAACAACTTTCATACAAAAACTATTTTGACTTACGTAATGTTTCTTAGATAATATTGTAGCAAAGTTGGAGCTTTTTTTTGTTGGAAATATGTTGGAACTACTTGTCGAAGGAAATTTGTAGGAAATTCTTGTGAGAAAATGACTTGTTTTCTAGTAGTGAAAGTAATATGGCATGGTAACTAGGCTTTAACACCGCGTTGGGGCATTAAGACCGGGTGGTAAACAAAGAAATGAGAATGTGGTAATGGAGCTTTAATAAGGAAATGGTGTGGCCCAAATGCTTGGTGGGCTAACCACAAAGCGGTGTTAAAAGAATGTACTAATTAAAACTACACTATTTATGTGACATTAACTGACGCTTTAAATTGACGTTTAAAGCTCCACCACAACTAATAGACTTACAGTTTTCACATAAAGTTAATAATTTCTTCAAAGTCACAGAAGAGTAAGAGTTTATATATCAAGTCAAAAGGCATTTTTAAAACAAAAGGAGCAATAATATAACTTATCATAAAAATACTAAATCTTATACTTTATAAAAAGTATTTAAATTTCTAAAGTAAAAGTGATACCCTTACTAATGCAGTAAAAGTTATTTCATACCCATTCATCTAAATGTATGCATTTCTAAATCATTAATCCTTCTAGTTACAAAAAGCAATTAAATTAGTCTTTTTGCAGTTGTTGCTTGAATTTAAAGAATAAAAAGAAAGTACCCAATTCATACTGATCTAGCTAGCCCCACATTTCCTTATCTTCTTTTATTATATTTGTCTTGGGGCTGTAAAGAAGTACAAACATTGTTTGCTTATGATTTATAAATTGAAAAGAAAAAAGAAACACATGTTACATTACATCAATACAAAAGGAAATTTTAGGAATGTACTTTGGAGCTAGCATACATTAATAATCTATCTAATGGAAATTTGACTTCTATCAGCTGACCCATGCTTGTCTTTCTTAGATCACCTAACCAGTGTTTTCTTTAGTTTTTGAATCTACCATTTTCATGGTCTGTAAAGCTCCAACACAATTTCAACTTTTTTCATTCAACAGCGAACACAATTAATATTTGAATAGGATTCATACAGTAAATTTGTACCCCACAGGCATGTGGATCATCATCAATGACTGCACTAGCTATATCTCTAAGCAATTATACTCCATCCTTTTTACTGCAAAATTTGATTTTATTGAGTTATGATGTTTCTTAAGTTGTACGTCCTTCTAAAATTAATATTGGATAGATGTTAAAGTTTTACATTACCATGCAAGAAAACCTGAAATAGTTAAGGTACATTATATATACTAAAAAGTGCCATCAAAAGTTGATGCATCGACTCGATATACCCGTCAAAAACTCGAGACTTTGGGTGCTCGGAATTGTCATAGGATGGGTCGGGATGGGATAAATTTTGGTGTGGTACCGAAGGGAAACACCGCCCCATTTGATACCAAATGCAAATCGGCATGGGTAGTGAAACCAAAAATTTCAATATTTTTTATATTTAAATGATCAAAGTAATAATAATTGTCATCATTTAATGTTAATAATATTGATTTAAATTAGTTAATTGAAACATGTATTTCATGGTTTTGGGATGCAATGAGATGGAAAATGATGATGTGCCGCTAACTCTATTTGAGTGGTATTACAAGAAATGTGGTCATTAGTGGCGACAATATTAGCACCGACACAAACTTTTAGTGTGTTTTTAGCGGAGATTATTAGGGTTTATAGCAGACAAATGTCGCCGTTATTGGTCCGAATCCTTGTAGAGTGAGATGTTTTCCCTCCGCCCTACAAATTTAAGAAAAAGTACACGTTGATTCTAAGTTTCACATGTTGCTATAGCTACACTTTGTGTATGCAACAGCATAAAATGGTGAGTATAAAGGGTGCATTTCAAAAATATATATATGTGTGAGAAAGGGTAAAGTTCAAGAAAGTTGAATAAATAAGGTAATTACAGGGATTCATCTTGAACCAAAGCTTTAGGTATTATGCATAAAAGAAGAAAAGGAAACCTGAAAATGCGTGAAGTTAATTAACCATGTATAAAGTGAAAACAGCTAAACTAGCTAGCTAACTTTAGCACAATTACTTTGTTACCATAGTATTTGTAAGATTGAACTTACAAAAACTAAAGGGAAAATTCTTAAAATGACCTAAAAGGGGAGAGAGAAAAAAAATGATCTTAAATGAAACCAGATTCTCAAAATAACTCATCAAACTTGTACTGAGCTGACGCTTTGGAATTGTATCCGACGAGATTTTACAACCAATTAAAACTTGACACTTGACAAGTTTCTGACAAACCCGACGGGATTTTTAAAAATCTCGGGGTTTTCATCTATATTTCCAAGTTAAATCATTTTGTAAAAAACAGTCTCTTCAGACGGTTTTTTTATGTTTCTTGTCTGGTCCGTTCAAATTAATATTATTCCTAACTTCTTCATCTTCATCTTCATCTTCATCTTCATCTTCATCTTTCATAATATACATTTAATTGAACCAAACAAAACTCGTTTATCGATATCATTAAAGACACGTATCTGATAACACATGAAAAGGTTAGGCCTTACAAAACATGTTGGAGCTATATACCGGAACATGTTGTTAATGAGATCCAACTCGTGATGGTTAAAAGATGACAAAATTTAAGGTGGTAAAAAGTAGGTTATTTAGTAGCCTGGATTGAATTCATTGATTCGTATACTAGACTGTCACCTGCATTATGTTTCTACTGAGCTTAATTGGATCTTCTGTGTGTGTGTGTGTAAGAGGGTGAGACTATGAATGGTCATGTCATTTAAAGGTAGACCTTTTTATTTCATGTCTTCTAGGGACACAATTATGTACAATATTAATTTTTTAATTCCTTCATCTCATTTTTAGAAATGTTTTATGTGAATTCTGATATATTTATGAATTCTATGAATTGTTAACATGACTATTTATGATATTATTTTTCTTCATAAAATTAGCTTATTTTGTTAATATAGTCAACACTTTGGCAGAGTCCAAACACATATTTCATATTCATATAAATATACCGGGCGCCGAAAAAGGCGTGTTTAGTGGCTTGGCGAGTGCCTTGGAAGCTAGTAACGTGCACGTCTCAACAGTTTCTTGCCCGGCTGCGGGGTTGTGGATGAAACTGTCAAACATGTATTCTAATTTTTATATTTTCCGGTTCGGGATGTGATCGATTCCTATAAGTTTGCCAAGTTTCCTGAAAGGAAGGTTAGAGCGGTCTATGCTATTTGTTTAGTCGCGGTTCAGTGTCCTTGTAAGGCGAGAAATGCTTTAGTTTTCAGTGGTGTTCTGGACATCAAGTGCTTGGTTTCTTATAGATCAAAAACCGCTTGAAGTTGACTGAGCTTTTTTGAGAGAATTGGTGTCGGTTTGATTCTAATTAATAGTATTGGTGTTTGTATATATGTTCGGGTGGTTGATCGACTTGTTGTTCTCGATTAAAGTTTATATTAATGAAACGTATTTTTGTTGGTCGTTAAAAAGAAAATATAAATATACATTATTTGAATACTAGATTATAAACATGAGAAGTCAATTTTGTTTTGCTTTCTTAACTTAATAAAATACACATCATCAAAATGAGTTAATTATGTGGGAGAAAAAAAAACATAATGATGGCTGTGAGAACCCTAATGAGCCGGAGACGGAAACGGAAGGGTGGGGGTCTTAATGCGCCCGTGGGGGGTGGGTGGGGTTGGGTGGGGTTGGGTGGGGTTGGACCATAATTTGCAAAATCTATATATGTTTACAGTAAATAATTTTTCATATTATTATCAGTCATAAAAATTTGTGTATTTGCTTAAGTATAACCGCCAAAATAAAAGGGAAAAGCACCAAACTATTAACTATGGACAATTAATAAAAAAACAAAATAAGCATGGAAAGTCTCTTAAATTTTAAGAGATTAAACGTCTGGCTTTAGAGGTTTTTATTTGATTGTCGAACCCATAAACATACCACTTATCTACTTATATGTGATATATTTAAGAGGAAGCGTCTATCGTTCATACGAAGTTTAGGCACTTCGTACATTTTTTAAACGCTTTAGTACAATTTCTAAACACCCCGTATGATTCTTGTACGAAGTTTAGGCATTTAGGGCTGTTCAAAAAGCCCGTGGTTCGCGGCTCGCTCGAAACTCGCTCGAAAAAAGCTCAGCTCGAAAAAGCTCGATTCCAAATGAGCTCGACTCGACTCGGCTCGATTTCTAAACGAGCCGAGAGGGTCAGCTCGGCTCGTGGCTCGGTCTTGGCTCGACTCGTTAGCTCGACTCGTTGGCTCGTTTAGATTAAACCCTAAATTTTAATATCTATATATAATAATATCATACCAAGAAATAAATAAATAAAATTTATACATATATTGTGTCACTCAATATTTAAAACCTTATAAAAAATAACGAAAATAAAACATATAAATTTATAAATTCTATAGTTTATAAATTTTTATATAATATGTATGTTAAACTTATATTTTTTGTATTTTATATATCAAAATTTGTAAAATATTATAATAAATAAAAAATAATTTAAAAAAAAATTAAAGCAGCCCAGCTCGACGAGAGCTCGAGCTTGATTTTTCAGCTCGATAAAGAAAACAAGCCGAGCTCGAGCCAGCTCGATTAAGTTCGAGCTCGAGCACACTCTGGCTCGATTCGACTCGGCTCGTTTACAACTCTACTGCTACAAGACATGCGGTGGGGGTCGTGGGGCTGTAATTAACACATCGCTTGACGCCACATTATGGGTTAAAATAATAAAGCCCCACAAATTTCTAATTAAAGTATTTGAGCCTTACCATTTTCTCTCTTTTTACTCTTCCAGCCACGTTAATGTGTTGAAGCCCAACCCTTTACCGTCGGTTACCCGGCGTGACGTCTCAGACGTGGAAGTAGCTAGGGCCACGTGATTTTACCGCTTCCTTTACAACGTCATAACAATCAGTCTAATGCAACATCACTTATCTTTAGTTATTATTGTTAGGGCGCATTGTAGATGTTAGTGCTTATTATTTTTATGTTTTAAAAAGTATATTAATTATATTTTACAAAGAATAATAATGTCTTGAATGGCTGCTTGATAAATTCCTGTCAATGGGAACGTGTATTATTGTTTTCTTGACAATAGTTAATAGTAGTCACATCGTTCTTATCTTTGAATCAAATGACATGTTCAAGAATAGACCCGTTAACATATTCACGTGGCATCAGTTCCTAAGATGATTGATTAATTTGTATATGTAAAGCGAATAAATAGTAATGAAACGATTAATAAATACATTTATTCAACACTTATGTAAAAAAGAATGATTATTTCTTAAATTATTGGTTTATATTATGTTAAGTTATGTTGATTGGAATTATTGTTGTTTCTATTTCTTTTAACTCTCTAATATCATGGTTAATATGTTACTTTGGCCAAACTTAATACATTAGTTAGGCCATAAGATATACTCTAACCCATCTTAATTTCACATAAGCTCCACATCACTCATTTTTTCTCTTTCATTCAATGTCATGCAAATAAAATTATTTAACTCATTTAACTCCATCTATCTTCTATTAATATTTAATTTAAAATAAAAAATTTAGTTTAATTACAAAAATAAATAATAACAAATCAATTAGTAATTAATATACATATTTAATACATGTTGTTCATTTTAACCCGTTAAAGTCTTTTAACACACTTAACAAAAATTGGGAGTATTTTAATCCATCTTTAAAGTGTCATGTCATGTTAACCCATGTAGTGGTTAGAATATTCTCCATGGCCTTATAAACAACTATTGTTTTACTCGGCGTGTTGCGACGACATGTTAGTAAATCTCTGGCAGTAAGTCGATGCGAATTAGGCCAGTTTCGGTTATGTGCGTTATGACCTCGGTACAAAAACCAAAATAAAACAAAAAAAAAACATAGATAAAAATTTAGATGGACCAATGGGGTGACGTCGGTCGATAAATCCCAGGCGTTGAGATGGCGGGTCTACGCAAATTCGGTCGGTGAATCTATGCGAACTTGGTTGGGTTTCGACACGTTCGTTATGGTACCAAAACTAAAACTAAAAAATGGGCATCCGGTCGATTTTCGTTATGGTACCGGAACTAAAACAAATGGCGTCAAAACCCGAGCCTTATCGGTCCCGGACGTTGATGCGACGAGTTTATGCAAATTAAGTCAATTTTTATCACATAAAAAAATTGGCGTTCGATCGATTTCCATTACGTTAGCCACGCCTGCTAGGGATGAGCATGGTACCGGATCAGTACTGACCGGTCCAGATCCTGAAAATCCCTAATTCTTGGTACCGGTACCGGTACCGAAATATTCGGTTCGGTACCGGGACGGTTCGGGATTATACCGGTACCGGAGGTAAAAAGTCGGGAAATACCGGTACCGTACCGATCCCGAAACTTAAAACTTTGGTACCGATTCGGTACCGACGGTACCAAATCGGTACCGATTTCGGTACCGGTCCCGATTTTGCTTATCCCTAACGCCTGCCACTACTAAAACATAAAAAAAATCAAAATGACGTGGACTAATTTGGTGCGGCCATTTGGACCAATTAGGGCTTAGCGGCATCAAACTTATATTTTATTATATATAGTAATACAAGAAACACAAGGCTCGAGGGTATCACTAATGGGCATATCAGTTAGGGACGCATCGTTTGTATATTAGTCGTGGGTGATACTATTTTTGTCGGGCACAATCGATTTTATCTTTGACTCACCAGCGACAGCTTTACTGATAGATGCTAGTACAAAACGTTCCTTTAGGAGCATTTAGAAATTGCTTTTTAGAGTGTAAATACCGTTTAAAAAACTGCTTCCATGAATATGGATTAAATATTAAACTGCTTCCAAAAATGGAGTAGCACTTTTTAGAAACAGTTTTATAGAGGAACCGCTTCAAAAGTGAAATCCTATAAACACATTTAAACAACGTAAATCCAGTGTGTCTTAAGAGGTTGGGTTTACATATGTAACATAGTTCTTACTTAGATTACGAACATTAACATATAAGCAGCGGAAATATCTCATACAAAGTCAAATAAGAATCAAATACCATATTGTTTTGAACTGAAACCCAACAATTAAAAGTTTGACTAATACGGATGCCAATTTTTGCCTACAAAAACTTGTCCGAATGCCACTTCATCCTTATTTTAGTCATAGCTAACCTGTCAACCTGATATGAATATTAAACGTCACATTAAGTGAGTTCTAGTTTTACTACTCTTACTCTTTTACTTACAATTTTTATAGAATAATAACATATGTGCCCGAAGCTAAAAAAACATAATTATAAAAGAAAAATGTACACTACATTGATAGGCTTCCCCGTAGAAAAATAACATCCATGAGTTTGAATTAAATGGCTAAGTCTACCCTTTACTATTACTAATAGATCGTGACACACTTAATTGCCAAGTAACCGATGTCACTCTCTATTAGTTGATCAATTTGTGACAATGCCACAATGTGAAGACCATGTGTCACTTTTGGTTCCATCAGTAGCACGTGTCGGATCGTTGGTTCAACTCAGAGAAGTCTGTTGCCTAAATGGATTATCGATGGGTTGTTGGCTATTTGTTAGGTGTCTGTTAGGGATCAATATCCGTGACCCTGCTCGTATGTCCACCAACCCAAAAAAGTTATAATAGTGAGGATCTAAAACTCACTTAGCATGCTAACACTTCATTATTAAAGGTAGTTTGTGTGAAATGGACCATTGAATGACAATAAAATGTCCACATATCAATATTACTAGAAACACGAAAACTACAAGTGCTCACTTCATCATAGTTCTCGCTTTACCCTAAGTTTTCCCAAAGACACCTAGTTATCGCTTAAATTACAATGTTCCTTCGTACCTAATTTTCGCATACATCTATTTTGCTGCCATATGAGAACTCATAAGCTATACGAAAACAAGTCAAGCTAGACCCCTACATGCGAAAACTATAATACAAGCAATGATTTAAAAACCAGATTTTATACCGTACCAGGGCGGGGTCAGAAATGGTTCAATAGGTTGTAACGGTTGGTTAAACCGGCTGGCATAATGCTTACGATAACCGGTACAATCGGTAATACTAGCCGACTTGAACCGGATAATACATTAAGAGAAAACTACACTCGAGGCAGAAACTTAACTAAAGCGAAAACTGCTATGATGCGATAATTATCCTAAAGCAAAAACTAACCTCTAAGAGAAAATTTATCAAAATCAAAACTATATGCGAAAAACAGAAAACTCAGATTGTTCTTCGTGAAAACTCTAAATAATCAGATCTGAACATCACTTTTGCATGATTAAATCCCTGAACTTTTCATGCAAATTGGATGATGAGTGTCAAGTTTTAAGCAATTTTTTACCTTAAATGAACCCAAAATTGTTCTCGATAGATTTGACGATGATAGAAGTTGTTTTTGATGATCTCCACCAGCCAAACTTCTCAATATGAGATTCCATATGCGATGGTGTGCTTAAAATTCGAATCCAAGTTGAAAACCTCAAACACGGTTCTCTTTCTTTAAAATTTCTTGAATGAGAAGAAAATGAAAATAGATTTGTTTTGATCAAATACTATATTTTCATGTTTAATCAAATACTAATATGTTTAATAGATTATTACTATGTGTTAACCATGATTCTTGGCTTAATAACTATAAAAATAAAAGACTAGTGAAGTTGAATCATTATTGTAACATCTTACTTTTGATAATAATAAATAGAAGAATTATGCTTACTTAATGGTGTTATTACTTAGTTAAGTTAAATAAAAATAATAGAGTGTGGGCTTAAACAATAAAAGATGGGATAAGGGTTGGTGATGGGTCTTAGGTCCATAGGCTTAGAGATATATAAACACACTTAAACCTCCCTAAAACCCTCATTCTACCAACTTAGCCTCCATACACAATCAGAAAAATACACAAACACTCTCATCATTTCGGTCCTAGATCCGAGCTGGAGAAAGGTTGGATTTCATGTTCGAGCATCATCAAACAACAAGAAATCCGTCTAAGATAATGTGTTGGTCCAGATCCGAACCAAACCGAAACCCTAAAAGATACGTTCTAGATGTAACGGTTAATTTTTAAGTATCAGGTTGTTTTAAGATTTGAAACTAAAGAAAATCGGGCCTTATTATGTAAGAAAAATGTAAACTTTAACGTAAACAAGATGTTTGGAATGAATCGGGATAAACGAGTGATGTTTGGAGCGTGTTAGAATGAGAAAATGAAGTTGTTATGGACTGAAACTCGTTTTATCAGTAAAGCGGGCATAACGAGATGTCAAGATGTGATTATGAAAGAAAGACACGAGAAACCATGTTTGAATCGAGTTCTGGAGAACCTCGATTCATTTGGAAAACGAGTCGAATCGAATTGAAATGAATCGAATTGAAAATTAATCGAATCGAACTGAAAATGAATCGAATCGAATTGGAATTTGATTCGAATGGTTTGAACACTCGATTCGATATGGTTTGAAAACTCGATTTAGAATGGTATGAAAATTCAATTCGAATGTTTGAAAACTCGATTCGATGGTTTAAACTTCAGTTTTCTGATAAAGTTTTTAGTAAAGACTTACGAATGAAGTTTTCAGTTTTTTGATGCAGCTTAACCCCAGCCAGAGTCTTTGCCCCTATAACCCCACTACCAGGGGCGCTGTCCTCGGACCCTCGCTAGCTAGGGGTTTCACTAACCTAGAATTATGATATAGTTAGAGGTAGTTAATTGATACTTATAATTATAACACGATTAGATGTTCACAGCTAAGGAGGGGTACTACAGTTAGCTCAGAGAAAAACATGACACGTGTGAGTTTCTAGCCCCATTTCCTTATTATGTTTTCAAGGTTGTGTGCATACTCGATGTGATTAGTTAACACATTTATCGGTAAGTGCATGCAATATGGATGTCTTATGGATGATGTTTGAATGATATAGAAAAGGTTAAAGATTTGCATATAATGACATGAAATCTAATATGAAGAAATGTATATATGAACGTATGGTGGTACGGTCGTATGGAATGTAGGGACCAGACTCTCATAATATCTGTGATGATAGGGACCAGACCCTTATAATATATATGCGAGGATATGGACCAGACCCTCATAATATATGTGATGTTAAGAACCAAACCCTTATACATTTCTAATGTTAGTGACCAGACCCTTATGATATATGTGATGTTAGGACCAGACCCTAATAATATAAGGAGAAAGGCTCTATAAAACGTATAAGTATGTATGTGAAGGTAAGAAAGAATGGATGTATGAAAGTAAGTATGGATATGTGTACTTGTGTATGTACTAAAGAAAGTAAAGCAGGTTAGGTATATAGTATGTGAACGTAATGTAACTTGCCTAATTAACTAGAACTTACTCAATGCACCTAAATTTTAGTATGCACATAGATAAATAGGTTAAATTTTACTTGTGTTTGATTTATTTTGTATATTTTCGACCACATTTGTTATGGATATAACTAACGAAGAAGTTTATATAAATATATAATATATACAAATGTTATATATGTGTTATAGTTGTTAATGACGAGTATGTTATTCTTCAATATGATCAAATGAGGCTTGTTGATCTTGATTAACCAATATGATCGACTTATCATGATTCGTCATGTTTAGTAGCGATTGCCTAGAGTAATCATTACTAGTAATGAATGAATGAAAATTTGAAAATCATGAACTCTATATCATAGATTCATAACATTTTACTAACATTTAGATAGTGTAAATTATATACCATGTCAATTGGACAAAAAGCCAAGAAAGAATGTAGAGTATACATACATAACATGCAACCCATGCATGGGTACATATACCCAACCCACTATTTGCAATAAGAACCCAAAAAGAAAAGGCAAATTGACTGTTGTGGCCTTATATAATTTCTCTCTGCACTGCACACCACTCCTCTTTACCTCTTATCTGCTCCCCCTTTCTTTCTCAACTTAACTCATGAGACCCCAAAAGCTGATCCAAGGTGGTTGTTAATCTGTCAATTCACAACTATCAATCAACTCAACTCACATCAATCAATCAATCATATCACATCACACCCCACATAAATTTCCAAACATACCAAACCAAAAACATGTCCATCTCTTCCTCCACCACCTCTCCCACCGTATCTCAGCTCCTCCACCACTTCCCACCTCCACCACCACCTCCTTCATGCTCTGATCAACTCTACTATGTTCATTGCACTCACTGTGACACTGTCCTTGCTGTATATATATCATCTTTTCAACTAGGGTTTTATTATTATTATTATTATTATTATTATTATTATTATTATTATTATTGTTGTTAATTTTTTAACTGGCTTCATGAACTACTACTTCAGGTGAGTGTTCCTTGCACCAGCTTGTACAAGACAGTAACTGTCCGTTGTGGTCACTGCACCAGCCTCCTGCCTATGAACATGGTGCTGCCACCTTCAGTGAACCAGTTTCCTTTTGGTCACAATAATTTCTTTGCTCCTTCTACTCACACACATCTGGTAATTAACCTTTCTTCAATATTTTAGCTTGTAAATGTGTGGTTGTAGAAGTCGCTAGTCGCTGCTAGTCTGGAGTACTCAGCCTAGGCGGAGAGTACTCAGGGATTACTCGTTGAATACTCAGTGACTAGACGTGATTTTTGCAACCATAGTATTGGTAGAAGTAATCTAAATGTTTAATTTTTTTTACAGGATGATCAAATTTCAAATGTGAGTGCTAACTTTCTGACCAATCAGAATTACCCAAATGATTATTCGCTGACTGCAAGAGGAGGATTTAGAGAGATTCCAAAGCCTCCTGTGACTAATAGACGTAAGTCAAATTTCTTTTGATCACATGTTTCTTTAACTTTTTCTTATTATAAATGCTATAAGAAACAACTATACTGATGATCAAGAATGAAAGCATGAATATTGTTAACATGATAAGTTTAGAAAATTTCTTTTTCAATATTAGAAGTGATAAAGTTGTGTCAATTCAAATAAAACATTTGGCAAAACTCTAATTCACTTTGTAAAAATTAAATTGAAAATCTTTGAAGCTGAGAAACAAACATTCTTCACTTTTGGACAAAAACATATTGGTTTTAGCTGTTAAATGTTCTGATCATACTTTGAATATTCGTCTTGAGGCACTGTAAATGTTCAGATCATACTTTACATATTAATTAAGTGTTTCACTAACTATTATCTTAATTAAAGCCATAACCAGAAAGGGGAGGAAATTAGAATTAACCCATATTCTCATTTTTTGGAACCTTTTATTCTTGTTGGTTTTTAAAACAGAGCTTGCAAAATCTTAAAAGATAGTAATATATGTATACCTTCAAAGAACTAGTTATTTTGGACATGAGTTCTCTTTTGAATATAGCACTTGCGAAAAGTATCCAATATGGTTATATGATTAATGATTACTTATGGATCTCCTTCTTTAGAAAGTTTTAGTGAGGTACATGTATAAGTTGTTTGATCATAAATTACTGATGTTCAAAGGACTAATTAACAAAAACTTCCATTCCCTCATTTTCCATGATCCTTGATCATGTTTAAAATCAAAAGCTTATTATCTCTCTCTCTCTAACACACACACTGTTAGGATTAAACGCACACACGAACTGAACACAAACGCGAAAGCAATAAACGAACACGAGGATTTAACGTGGTGGTCTAAACTGACCTATGTCCACGGGTGGCAACTAGGTATTTCTTTATTGATTGACCAATATTACAAGTACATAATGTTGTTTATATAGAGACTGAACTAGGGTTAGTAAATTATTATGCAAGAAATCTAAACCGGGCCGGGCTTGGGCCCGACCGCCCACACCCGTCTCCTCTTTTGACTTCATATAATAAACCGGGCCAACAAGGCATACGAACCCAACAATCTCCCACTCGGAGGCCTTAAGTACTCTCGTCTGCACTCCTGATTGTACTTCTGTAATCTGAACATTAAACTTCTTCTAGTTGCCACCGCCTTCTCATCAATTAACCAGAAGGCCCGTTGAAGCTCCCCGGAGCTCCAACACGTCAGTCACGGCTGAAACTGCCCCAGACCCATTCTCTGTCCCTACCGGCTCCCACTGTAACGAACTACCGGATCATGAGATAACCTGAGAACAAACACTCTCCATATTCAGCAAGTAATTCATTAGAGAGACTTTTACAGCTGGAATACTGGTTTTCTTAATCCACTGTCGACTTGGAACTGTAACTGAAACACGACCTGTGCTCCCACTGTCACGATGTCCCCCAACTGATTTAACCTTCCTAGCTCGTTCATCCTGAATCTTCACTTTGGCTCTGGGTTTGTTACTTGCAAAACGAACCTTCTTCTGCCCACGAGATTCTGTGAACCGGATTTTGTCTTTCACCAAAACTGGATCCACTCCTTTCGATGACATATCGACCATATACAACGAACCCATTTTCTTGCCACGAGCAACAACGAGATTCCCTTTGACTACTTTCCACTGCCCATTCCCGAACTTAACATCGTGCCCTTGGTCATCCAACTGCCCAACTGATATCAAACGTTTCTTCAAACTTGGAATAACCCTCACGTCTTTCAAAGTCCAAGAAGTACCGGCTGAAGTTATCAAATCAACGTCTCCCATACCCGTAACCTCTAAAATATCATCATTCGCTAGTCGAACCTTTCCAAAATCCCCAAATTTAAGATTCTTCATCGTTTCACTACAGTGAGTGGCATGAAACGATGCACCAGAATCCATCACCCAAGCATCAACGCTAATCTCAACACTACAAACCAAAGCCTCATCACTACTGACCCCGTCATCTGTGTCGTCTTCTGTAACGTTCACCTCTTTCTTACCATTCGGACACTGATTCCTGAAGTGTCCTTTCTCTTTACAACCCCAACATTCAATATCCTTACGAGTCTTAGACTGACTCCTCTTCCTGCTCCCACTGCCTCGCTGTTTTCCCCTACCTCTACCTTCTGTGACTAGCATATTGCCTGATGATTCACCTGAACTTCTGCGTCTTGAATCTTCTCCCAGAATCAGATCTCGAATCCCATCGAAAGTAATATTTGTAGACGAACTACAAACTGCAGTCACTGTTTGCGACCAACTGTCGGGCAAAGAGGATAATAACAAGAGGCCTTGAACTTCATCATCAAACTTAATGTCAACTGACACTAAGCGGGACAAGATCGAATTAAGATTATTGATATGAGTTGTAACTGACCCACCCTCTTTCATTCTTGTTATCACTAGCTCTCGGATAAGATAGACTTTATTCGCTGCCGAAGGCTTCTCATACATGTTGGATAGCGCCTCCATCATACCACGTGCTGTGGTTTCTTTCATGATGTTAAACGCCACATCTTCCGACAACGACAAAGTAATACAAGCCCTAGCTTTCTTGTCTAACTTCTTCCAATCTGCTTCTGACAACTTTTCTGGTTTTTCATCCTCAAGCACTACATCCAAGTCTTTCTGACAAAGTAGTGCCTCAATCTGCATCTTCTACCAACCGAACTTCTGTCCGTCAAACTTCTGTATCGAAACCTTTCCGTCTTCTGCCATAACAATGACTAAAACAAAAAACTGGATAAAAACAGAGACAGACACAACAATAGCACGGGCCTGAACTTAACAACTGTTCTACTGAACTTTGTTAAAAATCAACCTATTTATACGCAGAAATACGAACTGTAAATCAGAAACAGAAACTTTAAACTGAAACGATAAAACCTGACAAACGCGGTTGGCACTGGTTCTCCGTTTCTTTAAATGATTCTTCTGACTTAACAACTGTTCTTCAACAAAAATAGAATCTAGACTTGTTCTTTGCTATATTAAAACTGATAAAAGAACTCCCACCCAAATAGCAACCTTGAACTAATATAGATTACACCAAAAAACAAAAAATCGTCCACTCCTCGATTTTGATGTCTGTAGTATAATATTTGATCAATTAATTGCAAAAGGTGGGGTTTGACTTTTTGGTTTAAGATTGCAAATTGAATCGGCTGTGGGTTTTCTTTCTTTGGCGCAACAAAAAAAAACCCCAACAACTACAACGAGCGCGACAACGGCTGTTGTAGCGGCGAGAGTCGTACAGCGACGGCGGCGGCGGAACCCTAGCGCAGTAGGGTGGCGGCGGCGGCGTATACCCTAACGACAATCGGAAAACCGTAGAAGCGGCGGAACCCTAGCGCAGTAGGGTGGCGGCGGCTGGATGGTTTGGCGGCGACTCGGCTGGTTCAACGTGTTCTTCGCGTGATCTGAACCTAAGCTCTAGATACCACTTGTTAGGATTAAACACACACACGAACTGAACACAAACGCGAAAGCAATAAACGAACACGAGGATTTAACGTGGTTCGGTCTAAACTGACCTATGTCCACGGGTGGCAACTAGGTATTTCTTTATTGAGTGACCAATATTACAAGTACATAATGTTGTTTATATAGAGACTGAACTAGGGTTAGTAAATTATTATGCAAGAAATCTAAACCGGGCCGGGCTTGGGCCCGACCGCCCACACCCGTCTCATCTTTTGACTTCATATAATAAACCGGGCCAACAAGGCCTACGAACCCAACACACACCATTTTCAATATTTTAACTTATTTTTTGGAGAATTTTGAACTAATCCTTTTACTTATTCATAACATTCATAACCATGGTTGTGGATTTCTCCCAATAAAAATACAAAAAATAATCTAAAATATTGAAAATGGTCTAATTAATCTCTCTTTTTACGGATTATGTTGAAATGGTATAGTAAACAAACTAGATAATAATGTACATCTACAAATTCAGCTAAGTTTTAACTTAGAGGTTATAGATAATAGATCTACGCATAAAACACATACATTGCACTATTTTAACATTAATTATTTATTTGCTAAAAGATAAAATATTTCACTCTGATTCGACCACCTCTAAATAATATATATTGTACTGTACTATTTTTTGACCTAAAATATATACAAGTTTTAAAATACCATTTATGATCATAAGCTAGTATAGCAAAGTTTTCATCTTTCATTTTTTTTATTGTAATATAATTGTATTCATTATCATATAATCCCAGAAACTCAAAAATCAACTAAAATTTAATCAGTAATATATTTGGTTTCTTTTGTTTGTATATTATCATTCTTTTTACACATAATATTTTATATAAGTGAAGTATATATATATATATATATATATATATATATATATATATATATTTATAACTAACATTTATTAAGTTTATTAAATGAGGGAATGCACACAATTTGAACAGATTTGACATTGATAGTTTGTATGAAAATAAGAAAGGATGGATGAGGTGACAGTATAGATACCCTATCATTCCTTATATTTTTGTTCAATTATTAAAAAATGACAAAACACAAGAAAGAAGAGGATGGAAGCACACACAGACACAGTCAAACAAAAGTGAAATTTGATAGTTTGTTTTTGTTGATGTCAGCTCCGGAGAAGAGACAAAGAGTCCCCTCTGCCTACAATCGGTTCATCAAGTCAGCTTTCAAAATCTCTTTTCTTTTTTGCTCGATCTAGAACCATCCATTTTCAATGAAATAATGCAGATAATAATGTGAATATAATGCAGGGAAGAGATTCAAAGGATCAAAGCTGGGAATCCGGACATTAGCCATCGAGAAGCCTTCAGCGCCGCTGCTAAGAATGTAACTTCTCTCCCCTCCTTAGTATTCGGTGGTGTTTATTATTCGTAAACACGTAGGGTTTACGTTAAAAAATAGGAACAGTTTATATATGTCTTTATAAATACTGAAAATATCATATATATATATATGTATATATATATATATATGGTTTGGATTAAATACAAATAAAATTAACGTGCTAAACGTGAAAATCAAGTAAACTAGTAAAGTAACTATGTAATTACATCATAGAGTAATTATGCAATTACTTTATAATGTAATTACATAGTTACTCTACTTATATATATTTACTCTACTTGATTTTTACGTTTAACACGTTAATTTCATTTGTACGTTAGTTTTCTCATATATATATATATATATATATATATATATATATATATATAAACACCCAATTAGACTAAAAAGTATTATACATACCTAACTTTAACTCATTTAAAAGGACATATACGGTATTGTTTGAGTACATACGATATTTTAAATTTTTTTAGAGGTATATATGAAATTACAAAAAAAAAATACAAGTTCCAGATTTCATTTTCTTTCATTTTGTTTCAATGAAGGATAAACAAAATGCATGCTTATAGATGTATGCAGTATACAACATGATTAGTTGATTACTAACCATGCAAGTAATTTGCAAGAATTAAAAAAATAGGTTTCATGCTTATTGTTTAAAAAATACAAAAAGCGTAAATAATGTAAACAGAAAGGTATATTTTATTATTTAAATATGTGATCTAATTGTTTTTTGATCCAACAGTGGGCCCACTTTCCACACATTCACTTTGGTCTGATGCCTGATCAGATATTCAGATGAGTGCTGTGAACAAGAGCAGCATGCGCCAACTGGTACACTGTTGATATATATCATTTCTCTATTATATGATCTCACATTCCCATGGCTCTTGAAAAACAAAATAAATGATTTTCTTTACAAGAAACATTATTAATATCATTTTTGAAATATATTTTTTTTTCTTTTGTGCGTATAGGACACTGATGGAGGTTTCATGAAAGATGGTTTCTTTGCTGCTGCAAATGTGGGGGTCTCTCCTTACTAGTTACCCTTATCCCAACTTAATTAATTAGCTTTATCAGCATAAGAAGCTGCTTATCTACCTTTGTACCTTCAAATTTTAATGTAGCAAACTGTTTCCAATATCACACTCCTTTATGCTTCAAATCTATCTCTGCCACTCTCTCACTCTCTCTCTCTCTCTCTATATATATATATATTGTCGGGATTGAGTACAAAGTGAAGCAAAATACACGTCGTGGCATTTTCATAAATAGCGTAATTATGCTACAACAATTTGAACTAGCGTAATAATTATTACGAAAGTTGTAAACTTTAGCGTAATACGATGAGCTACTTGTATAATTTAGTGTAGTAGTCTGATAATTTTATTAAGGGTAATTATCAGATTGTCACTGCGTCTTTCTCTTCTACACTTCGCACTTGAGTTCGCACCCTAATATCTATTTGTATTTTATCCAAAATACACACTCCCCATTATTACCGGAGATAACTTACAATAATGCCGAAACCAACTTTTTTTAAAGGACTTTTAATATTACAATTTAAGCAGCACCATTACATATGTAAAGCAAAATCCGTTATTTTTGAATTTCCAAACCAAGTGTTTTAAAATTTACATTGATAGATCTTGAAGTCATAACATTACTAAGCATGATTATTGAAATCAGATACTATTTCAAGGCCGAAGAAACCAAAAGTATAAGAATTGAAAAGATAAAAACACATGTTGATTATCAAGATACGAATTCTCGTATTTCGTCACTTTGCATGAAACAGCTTTTAGAGCAGCATACTAACCATGAAATCGCTACCCCCAAACATAAAAAAGACGGAAAAACCCTTGTTAGGTCCACACATACGTGTTTCCCTTCCATCAATCCATCCAAATACCAAAATGTCTGTTGGTCTGAGTAATGATCTTCTTTCCAACGAGTAGGTCAAGAAATTTATAGGTGCTTCATTTTAACAGATATCCTGACATGGCTAAATATGTCAAAACGAACGTCCCTAACCAAGTTGTATCGGTACTTAACCCCATGAGCTCTCTACATTGTCGTGTCGACTAAAACAGACTTAGCTAATACATATGATTTTATGTAAGGCTGAGGGGTGTGGGGGGCGCGAGAGGGGGCGCGAGTGGGGGCGCCAGCCAATAATATTGTGACGTGTGGCAGAGAGAGAAACTTGATAAGATGGGTGTTGGTTGTGGTGCTCGCGCCCCTGGCCCTGGTGTGGAGGGGCGCGAGAAGGGGCGCGAGCGGTTTTTTTTTTATTTTTTTATAAATGTATTAAAAAAACGTATTATTAAAAAAACTCATAAATTATTTAAAAAAACACACATTAATTAAAAAAACACATTAATATCTAAAAAAAAATTAAAGTACAAAATAAAAAAAAACATTAAATATCCAAACTATAATATGCTAAAAGTGAAAATAAAGCTAGCCATCTAAATTATAATAAAGCTTCAAAGATCAAGGGCTAAAAGTGAAAATACATTTAAATTATAATATGCTAGCCATCTCCTTCATTCCCGTTTTTCCGATTTGGGTTTCCGGCCGTCGGAATCCGACCTTGGCCACCTTAAAAAGCCTCCTTAAACTATTATTTTAACTGGATTCCCAAGCCCAACGGCTCTTCACGCATTCCCAAGCCCCCTTTACGCCTCTTCCCTCCCGCTACCCCTCTTGCGCCTGCGTTGTTTTTCGTGCTCGCGCCCCTCTCGCGCCCCTCTCGCGCCTCGGTGGTGTGGTGCTCGCGCCCGGGGCGCGAGCGGCTGGCCTCACGCGCCCTTTCTCGCGCTCCACACCCCTCAGCCTAAGCGAAAATAGGTGTTGGTTATTATTATGAAGAATGAACATGAGTTGTACTAAGAGTTACATAACGAATTACTTAATTTGCTTCAACAACTTTTATCTAGATTGTAGCACACAAGAATTTTTCTGAAAGCTCTTTTCTTTTCTCCCCCACCATAAAGTAAATTCCTGAAAAAGATTACTTAATAAAGCTTGAAAAAGAACACCCGAGAATTTGATTTTTCGCCAATATCTATTCCAACATGTTAAGCATGTTGTCATTTTCTCTTTTCGGATTTAAAACATCTTTTTAGAAGTTATCGAAGAAACAAAGATTTGAAATATATTATTGTCGCATGTGTTTCGCAAATTCTTATATTTTGAATGCCTGCAGGCAATATGAATCATGTAATGCCGTTACTCGTTAGTGATGATGGACACGTAATTCAAATAGCCAACTGATCGTATGTCGAATTGATAGGAATGACAAGTTGTTGGCATAATCTCGATTCGGAGTTTCAGATATATACAAAAAGATAACTAGATACAAAATTGTCTATTCACACGCCACTTTTAAAACGGTTGTTTGAAAACACTTAAAACGGTCACGAGGTGAAACCAAAATCATTAGGGCTATAACCTCATCGAAGATTGCAAGAAGCTAAGGTAAATAGTTAATCATTCGAAATACTTTGCGTTGTAGTTAATTTGCGTGTTTTCATATGTGAATGTTTGAATGTTGGTTCTTGGCAAATTAAGTTTCTTGATCATGATTTTGGCTGTTTAATCGGTTACACGTCATCTTCTATTCAGCTTAATTATTGGATATTCATTTTATCTTAGATTAGACATGTATAAGATCTAAAATATAATATATCTTCATATAATTAAAAAAGAAAAATGCTTGATCAAGCATTACATTCATTTCATAAGTAAATAAATAGTCAAATTTGTTTAAAGATTGTGTTTTAACACAAATATATATTAAATCCATTGAGACAACGTCAATTATAAGTCAACGATTACTTTATATAATATCAATACAAGTTATATAACAAAAGTGAAAAACGTTATTGATGTCATAAAGTAATTTTGTAAAATTAAAGAGGTTGTATAAAAATTGAAATGTAAATGTTAATTTACTTGCATGAAATACTCAAATTAATGTAAATAAATCAAAAACAAGTTGGGCGGATAGTTGGGCTAGAGGAGCAGTGAGCCTTAGCTCTTGTGGGTCGGACATGGCTTGACTGATTGAGTCAGTGCTAGACCAAACCAACTACCAAAGGCCAGATCCGATGATCCAATCATCCAACCAGAATTTGAAGATTCCGAAATTCAAATAAAATTCGAAATTCAAAAACACAAAGAATTATAAGAACTTCCAAATTAATTTACCTCAATGTGTTTCGAATACATAGAATGATATTCCTCATTGAACATAAATGCAACTAACCAATTTATAATATAAAAAATAAAAATTGTGCTTTTAAACCCATGTGCTTTAGTAGGGGACGTGTAGGGAATCCGGTAGGTATTGGGTCGTTAAGGTACCGGTGTGATACTTATATACGCTATAACGACGGAAAAAAAACACCCAAAAATAGATTCTTAAATGTCTAAACAAATCGTGATAAAAAACATGCAAAACATCAATAATTAATTTTTATGACCCCGGTCTTTTTATTAAAAAGAAAGTAAAAAACAGTTATATAAATGTTTAAAAAGCATAAAATAAGAGAAAATATTAATAACAAAACAAAAGAAACAATTACAAATATCAAATACTTGGTGAATTAAATTATAATATCTTAAAACATCAAAAGAGCACCTTAACTTCACTTCATTTTTCAACAATCCATTTTAGACAAGAATTATATTGTTAGAATTCTGTCTTTTCTTGAATGCCAAATGCACCATAACCTTGTAAGAAATACTCCATTCAAAAGTTTTTTGTGCTTCGGTGGAATTGATAAAAGAGAAATGAACTCTAATAAATCTTTTACCAAGGAGACTTGAACCTATAAAATTTTGCACAAAGAACATACTTGTGTCCAACGGATATTGAAAAGTAATGTTATGACCTCACAATCTATGAATGTTATTTTTAAACGACTAAATTTTGATATTCCGAAAGACTTGGTGACACAATTTGTTGCCATTTTACCTTTTATTTCGATGTAAATGCTCATCCCTATTGAATGAAAAGACTGTTATCAATTGAAAAATAAAAAATAAAAAAAATGAGAGAATGCATCAGCCATGTGTCGACTGATGAGGTAAGTTTAGCAGCCGCAGTACTGATAACGTTTGATCCATTAAAAAGAACTCAACGGTTGATGAACACGTTATGCAACTTAGATATTGAAGAAGTGTGTATCGACTTACTTGTATACGATCAACGTTCCTCGGGTACGAGTGTGTTATATCACCGATGGTTTTCCGAGATACGAGTTCTTCCACCTACAAAACGAACAGCACCGTGAGCTTACCCCTCAGAAAGGGACAGAGGGGTCCTCTTTGGGGTAACCTTCCGGTGTGAGAATCAGGTATTGTAGGAGAAGATAATCAGGATGTAAAAGTGAGTAAAGGACTTGGAATATATTTTCTTGCCTGCCTCCAACTGTGGAGGTGGTGTGGTATTTATAGTATTAGGGTTTCCAATGATTGGGCTCAGACCCAATTAGGGCCTTTTTGGCCTCCTCCTATTGCTTCGCGCCACGTGTACTTAGGACACCTGGTGCTTTTTCATTGATTATTCTCTGACCAAGGTATTTCACCTGACCCATGTGCCATCACGTGGTGGCACATGGGCTTTGCTGAGTTGTCCACCCTTCATTGGCAGCTGTCAACAACAGCACATTCTTTATTCCTTAAAAGATACCTTCTGGAAGGTTGCCTGATGAGTACAATCATGGTTGTCCTTATCCTAATTTGGATTAGACTATTGTCTCATTTGTTGTGTGTCACTTACGCGCGGTCTTTATGCGCCTATCCCGGGGATGCGCAAGGTCTTCTCTTTATTCTCACAGATGTTTCATGCGCTTGCGCGTATGTGATATGCGCCACGCGCAGATGTTTCATGCGCTTGCGCATAGGTTTTGGCTTTGTGTCTTCCTGACATCCTGATTTCAAGCCTCTTGTCTATATCTTGTGGGTTGACCCGCCCCGCTCGATGTTAAGGCGGGTGCATACCCCTTCAAGCCCCCCCAGTCTAATGTGTGTCTTGTCTCGCGCGAGCGATGTAAGATAGATATTAGACTTAATAGTTTGCTTTTTCAATAGGGCTTGTTTTTTCTTTTTCTTTTCTTGTACGCGCGTTGCGCGAAATTCCATCCCTTTGGTTAAAACGAATCGTCAATGCACGTGGTTGGTTGGTGTTGACATGCATCAGAGATAGAGACGTTATGTGTCAGACCTTTCGTGTGCTCGAGGTGCTACAGTGGCCTTTCACGTCTCCTCATGCAGTGTCAGGAACACGTGTCGCGCTTATGTTGGCCTACGCCTGCGAGTGGGGGCGCGTGAGCGTAGATCTGATTATTACTTGTTTCTCTTTCTCTCCCCTGGGCCTATAAAACCAAACCTTTTGAACGGTTTTTTCTTCATCTCCACTGTCATTTTCAGAGCTTTTGCCTATCATTTACATTCCGATTAAGAGCTTTCGTCTTCGTCCCTGAATTCCGTGCTTAAAGTAACCATATTGTTCTATTCGCAATTGTATGTCTGATAACCCAGACACCACAATTTCCCCTAGTAAAGGCCGTGTAAAATCAGTGGTTATGTCTACTTTGAAGAAAATCGGCAAAAGTATTCGGGTTGCCGAGATCCCCTGCAAGTTGAAACAGCCTGAGCTTGATAGTCTCATTGCTTCTCATGGTTTTCTCCCTGAGTATGGTTGTCTGCTCCCGGCAGCCGGGCAGACGGCGGCGAATCCTCCCACCGGCTATATCTCTTTATATTCTCACTTTTTCACCCGCTGTAATCTTCGTCTTCCGATGACGAGGTTTATAGGTGCGCTCCTCCAATTTTACGGGATTCATATATCTCAAGTCCATCCCTGTGGATTAGTGCGCATGACTCATTTTGAGTTCATGTGCAAAGCTCAGCGCGAGGAGCCCACCCCTCGGCGCTTTCAATTTTTTTATAAGCCGAAAATCCAAGATTCTTGGTTCTCATTCACACCGCGCAGTCAGAAGGTTAAGTGCTGCACTGTTACCTTCAAAAGCCTTCATGACTGGGCTGAAAAATTCTTTTATATCAAGGCTGGTGTTATTCCCATTCGCATGACCATGCGCGCGATTACTTCCGCGCCCGCGGATGATGACGTTCTTAAGAATCCATCGGGCGCGTGGGTTAAAAAATTAACTGCTGAACCATCCCCCGCCAAGAATATTTGCGAGGAAGCGTTGGTGGGGGTTGGTATGAGCAAGAGGTGGACTGACAGCGAGACTGAGCCTGTCATCCATGTTGATGGCTCAGGTGGGTTGTTTGTTCATTGCATTAATTTTGCGCGAGTATAATTCGTTTTGCTGATATCACTTGTCTTGTTTTATACAGAAAGCAAGGAATACATCCACGCCGCCTATGACGAGCATACAGAAGGTGGCTCTGTCGCCCTGAACGCTGGGGAAGTTGCTTTCCCTGATCGCTTCGATGATATGTTCATCCCTGTCGACTTAGAATTTTGCTTTGGCAGCGATGCGTCTGGTAAGCCCTTGTATTTGTGTTTAGGCCCTTAGAATACCAAATTTGGTTTTAACATTTCTGTTGCGCGTATTGTAGATGCGCTCGCTAATTATGGGTTGGAGCCTGTGGAAGAGGAAGGGGAGGAGGAAGAAGCTGAAGCGCAAAAACTCAAGCGCAAGGCTAAAGGCAAAACTGGCGCAGGAGCCAGTAAAAAACAGAAAAAAGATGATGCCTCTGTTGCCCAGAATCTACCTCCTACTCAAGTGAAGGGACTTGAGAAAACCAAGGGTTTTACTTCCAAGTTTTCCTCGTCTTCTTTGCCTCAAGGTGTGGGCAATCCTCCAGTCCACCCGAGGTATGGTGCTGCCACCTCATTTCTGCGCGCGGCAGACAAGGGAAGCGGTGCTGCGCCTGCTGTTTCGTCTTCTCCAATAGGTATACTTTGTTTATATTTTGTGGTTTTTTGAGCGTGATTCGGATAGAGTTATTAATGAAGCTTTGTTCACTCAAATGTTTGTAGAGCCGGCAACATTGGTGGCTCAACCTCAGGCGCAGCAAGGTGCCAAGGCTATGCCGAAAATTGTTTTGAAGTCCTCTGTTTTTCCCTCAAAAAGGGGGAAAATGGACTTCATGGCGATGCTTAATTTGCGGACTGCGGTGCGCCAAGGTATTTATTGCGCTTTAATTGTCTGATTTTTTCCTTTAGTTCAAGTCATGAATCATTTCTCCTTGTTGGTTTTTTCATAGGAATTATAGCTGGCACACAAGCTGCTGGTGGCACTGCTAGCGCTGGCGCCGTTAGTTCTGCTCCTGCTCCAACAAGTACTGAATCTCCCCTCATTGGGATCAATAAGGAGCAGGAGACTATATTTCGCGCTACTCTAACAGCGTCAAGACCTCCCTCACCTCCTCCTGCGCGCAGCCCTCCTCGCGAGACTATTTTTGATTCTTCCAAGTCGCAGGAGAAGAGACCTGTTATAGAGGATGACGAGGAGGTTAATTTTGAAAATTCTGATGGTGGCTGCGTAAGCCCTATAGCGCCACGAGATTTCGTGGCGCAGCCTTTTTCTCATGGGGCAGGCGGGAGCTCATCAGCTGGCGCTAATCTTTCTGCCGGTTCTCCTCAGGTATAAGTTTATTTTTCTCCGCTGTGCAGACTTCCAAATTAGTGTTTAGATAACTAAAACGTTTCTTTGCGTTGCTTTGTGTTTGTAGGGAGCCGATCACATATATCGCCCGAGTTCGAGTATCACTGAAGAGAGCTCATTCCAATCCTTGGGCGTATGTGAAGACTTTTGGGCTCACTCTGTTCCTCCAGCTGAAAGGAGGTTTCCAGAGGACCGCGCTCGCGTGAATTTGCTTAATGACCACCTTTTTACTGGGTCTGCGTTTTTTGCTGCCTCCCAAGAGCTTCGCAATGATTATATAAAGGTACGTGATGCCCTTGTGGAGGCCAAGCAAGAGGCTAAGATTTCTGCTTGGAATCTTTCTGATGCCCGAGAGAAAGCTGAGAAACTACAAGCAGAACTTAGCGAGAACCGGGCAAGTTCCAACGCTGCTTTTGTGAAGCGCGGGCTTGAGCTGCAAGCTGCGCGAAAGAAACTGCAAGTGGCAGAGGTAGATGCGGCAAAGCGCGCGCGTCAAGCGCGTGACCTGGAGTTGGCAGTGGAGGCGCGTGACCGAACTATTGCGCAGGTTAATACTGAAAAATCTTTGTTGGAAAGTGAGGTTGCGCGCCTGAAAGAAGAGCTTGTTGCTGCGCAAGCAGAGAAGAAAGAGGCCTTGGCGGCGGCGGCGTCCGAAAAGGAAGAGCAGAAGCAAGCCAAAGAAACTGTTGAGTTGTTAAACTCTCAGATTCCTGCTTTTGAGACGTCTGTCTCTTCTCTTGCGCAGGATCGTCATTGGCTGATTTCACAGGGTGTGACTCGTTGCGCTTATGCCATGAAATATTCATACGAGTTCCAGACCCTTGTGATGGACTGTAATGCGGTGTCGCGCTTGGTGGGTCGGGCTGAGGGGTTTAAGGATGGTTATGAATATGGCATACTAAAGAAGAATCCATCCGACTACCCTTATCAGCTTGACGCTGTCTGTGCTGACATGGCTGAGGTGGGGGAGAAGTACTTGAATACTCCAATTCCCATCCTTGAGCAGGTATTTTAACCTTAATGAGTTTACTTGACTTATTTTCATAATCTTTTGTACTTATACTGTTCCTTGTGACTTGCAGATAGCCGCGCTTGCTGACCAGCCCGATCTTGGCGCTTTAAAGAAATTACTTGATGAATATGAAGGGAATGGTGGCAATGATGATGGCGCGGGCAACGCTACCTCTGCCAGCGGCTCTGGCGTGGCCAAAGGACCTACTCCTGACGCTATCATGACAGAAGACGACTATATTCAAGACGAACAGCTTGATTGTGGTAAGTTTGGAGATGACGAGGAGCGGGCTGCGCCAGATGCTGAGGGAGGAAATAATGATGAGGAAGATGAAGAGGCTGATATTAACATAGAGACTTGAAAAGCCCTTCTTGTTTTTTTTTTTTTGTTTTTTTTTTTGTGTTTGTAGTTTTTACCTCATCATTTGTAAATTTGTAAACTTCTATGTTTAGGAATGAAATTTGTTTCTCCCTTATTCGCATCTTGCGCATTCCCAATTCATCTCTTTATATTGCATGTGTGTGCTTGTTGAATATAAGGTATGCTTACACATTGAAACTTGAACAAGGTTGTACGGAAATTATTTTTACTTAATCCTTAACAGTTGTCATATTTCAAGTTTTTTTTTTGCGATATTCTGAATATGCTGACACGTGCCTTGGCATTTCATTATTCCTCTTTTGCGCGACGTTATCGTGCATTTATTATAGGGAATTATGAATGAGTTTTTTAGCCTTTACGTGTCAGTATGTGTTACTCTGCTTATATCCATTATAATCCCATGCGCGGCCCCGACCTGAGACCTTAACAACTATGCTTTGGCATGTGCTTTGCCTTAGTTGTGCTTAGGTATTTTTATGGTCCAGCTGCGCAATACGTAGGATGGATGCTATGAGTAATTTGAGCTAAGGCTCATATTATTGGGCTAAGGCCCTTACATTTTAGAGTTAAAACTCGTTAACGCGTCTGAGCTTGAAGCTCGCGCATGTATGTTTTACTTCGTTTTATTTTTAGTTTGATGTCAATACAATGTTGTCATATTGCTCAAAATTAATAAAGGGAAGTGCGAAACATGTATGCAAAAGGTAATAGAACGCATATAGAGCGTATCATTATTCATAATGGCTTAAAAAGCCTTGATTACAAACTTGACAACTTTTACATGAAACATTTTCTAAGTTGTGCTGCGTTCCATGTGCGCGGGATCTTCTTTCCATTTAGATCTTTTAAAGCGTATGCGCCTTTTCCCAATTCTTCCGAGACTTGATAAGGTCCCTCCCAGTTGGGAGACATCTTTCCCGGGGGTATTGCGCGACTAGCTTCATTGTTCCGAAGGACAAAATCATTCTTCTTGAAGTGGCATTCTTTCACGCGCTGATTGTAGTATTTTTCTAGCTTTTTCTTGTATTTGGCTTCACTGATGATAGCCGCCTCTCTGCGTCCCTCAAGCAAATTGAGATCCAACCTCCTTTCTTGCTCGTTATCCGTCTTACTCATCATGAGCACTCTATAGGATGGGCATCCAATCTCTGCTGGAATCATAGCCTCCGTTCCATAGGTTAGGCTGAACGAGGACTCGCCATTGCTGGTTTTGCTTAATGTCCTGTAGCCCACAGGACATTAGGTAACTCCTCGACCCGTGCATGGGACTCTCCCTCCAACCTTTTCTTCAGCCCATTCAGCAAGCTTTGGTTCGCGCGTTCCACTTGACCATTCCCTTGAGGGTGGTATACTGAAGTGAAGACCTGATTGATGTGCAATTCCTTGAACCAACTGGATATCTTCCTGTCAGTGAATTGTTTGCCATTGTCGCTCACGATTTCCATGGGCAGGCCAAAACGGCATACGATGTGGCTCCAAATAAATTGCTTCATTGCCTCGGCTGTAATTTTTGCCAGTGGCTTGGCATCAACCCATTTTGTGAAATAGTCTACTGCCACTACCAAAAACATTACTCGCCCTGGCGCTTGTGGTAAGGGACCCACAATATCGATTGCCCACTTGTGGAAAGGCCATGTAGAGGTCACCGGAATCAAGTTGTTCTTTGGCCGCATGGTATTTGGCGCATAGCTCTGACACGCTTTGCATTTTTGGATCTCTTTTAACGCGTCCAAGTACATGCCTGGCCAATAGTAACCTGCGTTCATTGCCTTGGCGACCACCATGCGCGGGCCAGCATGTATTCCACAGATTCCTTCGTGTATCTCTCTGATCACATAGCTTGCTTCCTCAGCGTCTAGGCATTTCATGAGTGGTCCAAGATAAGAGCGTCGATATAACGTACCATCGAGCATTTCGTAGTTCTGCGACTTGTGTCTTATCTTCCTCGCCTGTGCGCGATCGTCTGGTACCTTTCCCTCCTTCAAGAATTCCATTATTGGAGTTATCCATGATGAAGGTGTTGTATGAATTACAAGAACAGACTTCGCTCCCACTGACGGGTTGCTCATTACTTCCACCTTGACATCTTTGCCAAAATGATCGAAGCTGGTTGATGCCATCTTGCTTAGCGCGTCGGCAGACTTATTTTCACTGCGCGGAATGTGTATGATTCTGAAAAAGTCAAATTGTTCGGTGAGTTTCTTCGCCTGCTCTAGATACAGAGGCATGGTGTTCTCCTTGGCATCATAAAGGCCATTGACTTGTGCTGCTACCAGGTATGAATCTACATGAGCCTCTAGCTTTTTAACTCCGAACTTGTGCGCGATGCGCAAACCAGCCAGCAGGGCTTCATACTCAGCTTCATTGTTGGTGCTCTTGAAATCCGACCTGATTACGTAAGTATACTCATGATTTTCTGGATCCACCAGTTTGAGGCCTGCGCCGGACCCTTCGTTGTTTGAAGCTCCATCAGTGAATAATCTCCAAACGTTTTCTTCATTATTGGCTTGCGGAGGGTCTACTTCGCGCTGAGCCTCTTCGACTTTTCCTTCAGGGATTTCTGCGATGAAATCAGCTAAGACTTGTCCCTTGATTGCTGGACGAGGCTTATAGGTGATCGTGTGCTCCCCTAATTCCAGCGCCCATTTTGTCAGCCTTCCTGAGAGCGCGGGACGTTGCAAGACTTGCTGGATGTTGTAATCAGTCAGGACTTCAATAGGATGACCATTGAAGTATCTGTGAAGCTTGCGCGACGCATCCGTTAGTGATAAAACTAACTTTTCTATGATGGTGTTGCGCGTCTCAGGATCTGTCAGCACCCGACTTACGTAATAAATTGGTGTTTGGATTCCCTTGCGATCCACCAATAATACTGCGCCAATGGCGCGCTCTCCTGTTGACAGGTACAACGTTAAAGTTTCACCAGGTAGTGGAGCTGTGAGCGCAGGCAGATTTATCAGACATTCTTTTATCTCACTGAAAGCTTGCTCGGCCTCAGGCGTCCACTTGAATTGGCTTTTCTTTAAGAAATTTCTCAATGTGTTAATGAATGGGGTAGATTTGCTTGCATGGTTTGCTAGGAACCTGTTAATTGATACCAATCTACCATTCAACTTTTGAACTTCCTTCATGGTGGATGGTGAGGGCATGCCGAGGATAGCCTCCACCTTCTCTGGGTTCACCTTGAAACCATCCTTGGTGACCATTACGCCGAGAAATTTCCCTTCTTCCACGCCGAATGTGCATTTGCTCGGGTTGAGCTTCATGTTTACTTCCTTTAGGCGCCGAAGGGTTTCTTCGATGTCTTTGAGCATTTGTTTTTCCTCCCTGCTTTTAATCACCAAATCATCCACGTAGACTTCTAAGTTTTTTCCAATCTGCTCGTTGAAAATTGCATCCATGAGTCCTTGGTAAGTGGCACCTGCATTCTTCAAACCAAAGGGCATTTTTGTGTAACAGAAATAACCCTTGTCAGTTCTGAAAGCAGTCTTGTCTTCATCCAGTGGTGCCATTTGAATTTGGTGATAGCCCTTATAGGCATCCAGGAATCATTTGAGCTTAAATGGCACCACAGAGTCCACCTTCATGTCAATGTTTGGGAGGGGGTGAAAATCTTTTGGACACGCCTTGTTGAGGTCCTTGAAATCAATGCACATTCTCCATGACCCATTGCTCTTCTTTACCATCACAGGATTGGCTACCCATGTTTGATATCGTATTGGGCGAATGATATTCGCGCGCAGTAGATCTTCTACTTGCTTATTCATGGCCTTTGTCTTCTCGTCTCCCATGACTCTTTTCTTTTGAGCAATTGGCTCCACGGACTTGAATGTGTTGAGAGAGTGCTGCGCCAGGTCTCGCGGAACCCCAGTCATATCAGAATGTTGCCACGCGAAGACTGACATATACGTTGTGAGCAATCTTTTCATTCTCACTCTTGTGTCATCTGATATCGTAGCTCCGATTGTGATTGTTTGTTCTGGGAATTTTGGGTTGAGAATCCATTCCTCTGGCGCGTTTTTTGCCAGTGGAAGCTTCATTCTCCCCTCTCGAGGTATACTTATTACTGCGCATAAGTGATCTCGGTACACAAATGTTACTCCTGTTGGTGTTGGGAACCCCAACGCGCCATGCGCTGGTGACAGTATGGCGTTGAATTGGGCAATCGTTCCTCTGCCCAAGATCATACTATGGCATGAAGTGGTGGGCAAGACCAGGAAGTTGACAATTTCAGCTCGCTTGTGCTTCTCATCCCCCATAGTTAGTTCGAATTGTATCTGACCTAGGGGGTGAATAATTTCGTTTGAGACACCCGAGATTGGTGCACTCACAACTTCAAGCCTTGCTTGGTCTGATGGATCCAACTTCCTGAAACATTGCTCATACATGATGTCTGACTCACTACCGGTGTCCACCAGGACTCTTGACACCTCATAATGAGCGATGTGTGCAGCGATGACTAGAGGACTGCTGATAGACGGGCCTCCTCTGATTCTTGGAAAGATTACTTGTTGCTCGCGCCAATCCCCTTGGATTTGCGCGCTTCTCTTCCTCGATCTTTGCGCTTGCCTTCTTCCTTCAGCTACATAGATTCTTTTGAATTTTTTACTGGCTGAGGCTCCGTCTGGTTGTTCATTCTCTGGTCTTGGATTTTTTACCAGGTGAGCCAACTTGCCTGATTTCACATCTTTTTCGATCGCATCCTTCAAATGATGGCATGCATCAGTGTTGTGCCCTGTGGATTTGTGAAACTCACAATATTTGCCACTGTTCGGTGGTCCCTTATGGAGTAATGGCCTGGGTTTTTAAACTGGACATTCTCTGTGCTTAACACTTGCGAAGGCGTTTTGGTGATGGGAGTCCATATTCTTGGTAGAGGTCTGTTAGGCTCTCTACCGCCTTCCTTCTTGTCACCTTCTCCGCGATTAAGAATGTCTTTTTGGGGTTGGGGTGAACTTTGTTGCGCTTGCTTTTCTGTAGGAGAATAATTGGTTTGTTGCAACCTGGACCATACGGAGTTTTGTTTGCGCCTCTTTTCATTGTTGCGTGGTGCTTCTGTTTGATGCCCTTTATCTCTTGCTCTGTCTTGGGCAATTTGTTTTTCATTTCGCGCGAAGACTCGCGATGCTTCCATAAGCTTAGCCCAAGTGGTTGGCATGCCTTCTCTGCTCACGAGAGCTCTGCGGAGTTGATCACTGCGCGCATCTTGTATAAAAGCCACGCGCAAGAGTTGTTCAGTGATGCCTCCAATTGCAAGAGATTCCTGATTGAAACGAGTTATGTAGTCTTCAATGGTTTAATCATTCCTGCGTACACAGTGCATGATGTCATCGGGGTCGCGCGTGTGTCTGCGCTGCTGTACAAAGTGAGCCTGGAACTTTTCCAATAGCTCTTCGAACCCATCGATTTGTCCTGTCGGCAAGCTTTCGAACCAGACACGCGCTGCGCCCGTGAGGCAGCGAGCAAACATGTGACACCATGTTGGCATCGTCCAGCTTTCTAAGTTTCCAGTGTTATAAAAACCTTGTAAGAAATCATCTGGATCTGTTGTACCATCGTACTTGCCTAAACCACTTGGCATCTTGGTTTTATGTTGAATGGGAGCCTTCGCAATGCGCTCAGCGAATTTTGAATGTTTTACCAAGATGGCTGGCCTATATGGTGTGGTTACGTCCACTTGCTCTTTCGCTTGTGGGTTGTATGGTGTGTATAAATCCATATCAGCTTTGGCTCCAGGTGCTATGTGCATGTGTGCGCGAAGCTGTGAACCTCCTGCATGGGTATCTCGCGTCTTCTTCAAGCTGTGCACCTCTTCCTCATCACTAATATCATCTTGTTCGGTGTGAACAGAATGACCGTCTTCCAGCGCGCGCGTCTTTTTTGTTGTTCCCTGAATGGTTTGTTTATCAAATGCGAGCCTTTGTGTTAAATCGGCTAACTTTTTGTGTTTTACCAACTCATTGTATTTGTCCATTAAACGCCGTTGTTCGTTTATGAGCCATTCTTTAGGGTCATTGGTTTCAACTTCCGGGCCCATTGGTCCTTTTTGTTTTGCACCAGTCAGATTTTGGAACGTGAGATCGTCTGGGGGAGTTTCAGTTTGACTATGAGGTGTTGTGTTGAAGGGATGGTTACTGGTGGTGCGCGCAGTGTCACGCGGCGCCCTCAGAACCTGATGTCCCTCATTAACATCCTCAAGCTCATTATCCTCCAGAACTTGATCATTGTTTCGAACACCGGAAACCATGGTGAAGAGAAAATTGATGAAATAGTAGTTTTGTTGCCGTTGTAACAGGTGATGGCGCCAATGAAGAAGCGTGTATCGACTTACTTGTATACGATCAACGTTCCTCGGGTACGAGTGTGCTATATCACCGATGGTTTTCCGAGATACGAGTTCTTCCACCTACAAAACGAACAGCACCGTGAGCTTACCCCTCAGAAAGGGACAGAGGGGTCCTCTTTGGGGTAACCTTCCGGTGTGAGAATCAGGTATTGTAGGAGAAGATAATCAGGATGTAAAAGTGAGTAAAGGACTTGGAATATATTTTCTTGCCTGCCTCCAACTGTGGAGGTGGTGTGGTATTTATAGTATTAGGGTTTCCAATGATTGGGCTCAGACCCAATTAGGGCCTTTTTGGCCTCCTCCTATTGCTTCGCGCCACGTGTACTTAGGACACCTGGTACTTTTTCATTGATTATTCTCTGACCAAGGTATTTCACCTGACCCATGTGCCATCACGTGGTGGCACATGGGCTTTGCTGAGTTGTCCACCCTTCATTGGCAGCTGTCAACATCAGCACATTCTTTATTCCTTAAAAGATACCTTCTGGAAGGTTGCCTGATGAGTACAATCATGGTTGTCCTTATCCTAATTTGGATTAGACTATTGTCTCATTTGTTGTGTGTCGCTTACGCGCGGTTTTTATGTGCCTATCCCGGGGATGCGCAAGGTCTTCTCTTTATTCTCACAGATGTTTCATGCGCTTGCGCGTATGTGATATGCGCCACGCGCAGATGTTTCATGCGCTTGCGCATAGGTTTTGGCTTTGTGTCTTCCTGACATCCTGATTTCAAGCCTCTTGTCTATATCTTGTGGGTTGACCCGCCCCGCTCGATGTTAAGGCGGGTGCATACCCCTTCAGATATGTTTCAAAGTTGATATGACAATCCAATTAATGGACACCATATGCAATGTCATCTTATTATTGAATTAGTTATTTTGTTTTAAGGATGAATAATTTTGAATCACATGCTATGTCTTAATTCCATACCACATAATATGTTTATAGTTAGAACTGTATTGTAACCATCACTAATTATTTGAATTATGCAAACTACCATTCTATGTGGCCAAACTTTTCTATGTGGCTACTATGTTCGTCTTCACCTAACGCTTGATGTTAGATGTTATCCGTTAAAGTGACATATATGATGTAATAAATAACTTATTTTATACATAAATTTAATGGCTAACTTACACACTTACTAAACCTACTCCGAGATTAATGATAATGTCCGTCATAGGAGTAGAACATTCAGCCATTTGGAGAGAAATACCTTACTACACTTCTTGATCCATAAAATAATTTGTAGATAAACACATTTGCTATACTTTTTGATACACCTAGGCTAAAAGCTTTTGATGTTAGGCTGTTAGCGTTATATATGTACTAATAATTTAACCTTGCACGTTGCGCCGAGAATTAAATTATCAGTTTAGTACTGGAACTCGGTATACCAACTAAAAGAGACAACGTAGAACCATTAAAAAAACATTCAAAGGTAACAGGCACATGAGCCTGGCGGTTTAAAATTGACGCTACCGAATTAATGTGTATATTAGTAAAATTAAAAAAAGAAAAATAAAGGAATTTGAAAACTTTATCAAAGTCAGGGACTAAACAATTTTTAGCAAAGTTGAGACACTAACATTGTGTTGATTAAACCGTATCAAAGTAAAGGGATTATACAAGTATATATATTAGTAAAGTTAAAAGGAAGAATTAAAAATTTTATTAAAATAGAGGGGCCAAACATGTTATTATTAAAGTAGATGGATTAAAGTGACAAAAGAGGTTTTTTATTAATAAAAAAAATAAAGGCTACCACATGGCTGCATTTAATTGACCCGCGTTATGAATAGTGTATTTTGTGAGTATAGGTATCTTTTACGTATATAAAACCAAAACGAGTCATTAGATGCGTCTAACAATTATATTCTCCATCTTCTACTACACATTTCTACTGATTACTAGTAAAGTAGTTTATAAAATACGTCAACAACGATTGCTAGTGAGTATGTTGTCGCTAAACCATTTATATAAACATTTAGCTTTACTCATAACAAATAAGCGGCCCTATAGACTAGCGTACTAAATATATCAAATAGTCAAGCCCTAACGACCCTATAGTCCGGCTCAATGAGTAGGGACATGATGCTAAGCGTGGCTGAGTGTGCCCACCCTCTGACCACATACGAATGGATCCAGACGCACGTATACCTAGCCTGAGAGCCAACGGCTATTAAAGTTTTACGGACCCGTAATCCCATGTAAACTTTTGCATTTATGTAAATAACTCAATTAAATGGTTTAAAAGAGTTGAGTGTATTCACCTTTTGATGAGTTGTTCAATTAACAACTTCTCTGTATTTGATAAATGATTATATCGAACCTATAGTTCAAGAATAATAGTTTAATAACATAGCTTGATCGAATTATCTAGCTCCAGACCATTAGTCTGATTTATAGCTTTAAACTGATTTATAGATTTAACCTTGATAAACATTTGTTTTGATATAATAATCAATTTTATTCAAAAGGTTTACTTAAAGCTTTTGGTTCGTATGACGTTTGGTATGACATGCTTTGGCCTAATAGTTTCGAAAACTCTCATCGAGCTCTTCAAGAAAGTAAACCTGTCCCGCAGTTAATTGGGCTTATATGAATTACTTTCTTAAGACAAGAGACTCGACTACTGGTGTTATCACCCTTCCAGGCTAATACACATTCGTTATGTTTTTTTGTTTAATTATTTATAAATATCTTTTATACAAAAAGAATAATGTTTCTTCCTTTAGAAGATTGTCAATTGACAATAACCTTTGTTTCTACAACTTTACGTTTCTTAATAATAAAGAAACGTATTTTTTTTGGTAACCTTTATATGAAAACCTTAAATATATCTATAAAAACTTTCCAAAGTTTAGGTTATACTCTCGACTAGGGTCTCAACTATGTATTGAAATAATGAAGCATAACTTTTATCTTAAAGCGTGTATAACACTTAAGCATGAACGAGTAGCACTTCGATTACACAAGGGTATGAAGCGTCGAAACTTCGGAGTGGCGTCGGGATAGAGCGGACTTCAAGAAAATGAGGGTGGTTTGATGTTTGGGATGAGAAACTGCACCAACACGAACAATACATTGTATCGGCCAAGAATGTTAACAAATCATACGTATCAAACATAATGATTTATGAATGATACATTTTATAGATTTGTTCTATCAACATCAATATTTGTTCTTTTGAATAACTTTATCAATTATGTGAGTTGAAAAATCTTGATTAAACTATTTCTTAAAGACCTTATCCACAAAAAAAATAATAAAGAAAGAAAAAAAAAACTACATTAATTTCAATTTATTATACACTTTTTAACTTTTTGTTATAATTCTAAAGCTAAAGTAGTAGGTTGTTTACTAGTTGCTACTCCTATCTCTTGGATGAAAGAGCTCCACGTATCTTTCTTAGTCCAATATCGTGACAGAAACACCGATTATTTATTTCGCATTCATTTGCCGACCAAACGTGGGATCTTTCTTTTTTCTGTTTTTTTTAGTTCTATATTTTAGTTTTTTATGTTTCTTGATTACTTATAATTGCGTAAACAAATGGAACGCATTATCATTTGATATATGTTTGTTCTTGTGTTTGGTCGTTTAACTGCATTCGAACGAACATAAACCATTTGTTAAACATAATTTTATTTGTGTCCATTCGTTAATAAATTAGGCTTCTTCTATGTGTTTGTTTATATTAAATTTTAATGTATCAAACAAACATGAATATATAAATAATCGAACATGAAACAACTCAAATGAAAATGAGTGGCATATAAACAAACGAATATAAAGTTATGAACCAACGCAAATGAAAAATGAAAATGAGCGGTGGACGAATAAACCATTTTATAGGCTTAAAGTGAAGTATAAAAAAACTATAACCATGTTACAGTTTCATTATCATCCAACACATGTAAATGATGCGTCATATCTTTTTATTCAAATCAATAGGGTTTGTAATAAAATTTCCAGCGAAATACTAAGAATGACATTTCGCCTAACAAATATTGCACTAGCATAGCAACTTAGGACATCCGTGGTGGTTTGATGCCTCTACAACATGAGTTAATGATAACTTAATAATCATGACTAAATATAAATTTAGAAACTGTTTAAAACACATAATTCTCAACAGAATAATCAAATACATTAAATATGCAACCTATTTTAAAATAGGTGTGCAAATTATTACAGTTCAACACAAGATAATTGAGAAATAATCGTTGAAACTTTCAACGACGACATTTCATCATATCATTTGGTCGGTATGTTACCACATTTAATTGGATCATCTTGTCAGAAAATTATGCAATGACTTGTGCCATTTCATTGTTCAATAAGTTTCGACTTCTTTGGAGTTGTTGTTTTACGTTGTTGAGACAACGGGAGCTGAGAGGTGAGAACCTATGTCTATTGGAATTGGTATTTGTGGGCCCTTTGATAAGTAGAGACCCGAGACAAGGGCTTTACTTCCCTTACCCTTGGGTTGTTAATGTTAGCTGGAAAAACAAACGAATAAATATGCTTTCATGTTCATGTTCGTTCATTTAGTTATAAAATACAAAACACTTACCATCAAATGATTTAAGAATGATTAAGTGATATGTTGACTTTTGATACTTTTTATACCTTAAAAACGCAACAAAATATAACATATGAAATGAAGAAATTCATACTTTACTCAAATCTAGCTTACATTCATTGTGACTCCTTTCTATGAAGTTCATGAATTCCCATGTACAACAATGAAGAATCTTCAAAATAATAATCATCATCAAAATCAAAAAATAATAAAATGGATTTTAAACATCATTGCCGAAAATATAGGAACTAAATTTCGGCCGACTTCATTTGCCATACACTGACTGAGGTAGTAACTGATGTTGCCGTAGCATTGTTAAACAAGAACAACCGAGCATTATTGTAAATCGCCTTTGTCGGATAAACTCGTGAAGTAATACATGTTCTTCCTCCTTGTGCAAAACTTTCGACTATAGAATGATCCACCAAGATTCTCATAGTTAGTTTTTCGCCTTTTAGTACCGGGACAATGTTTCCATAGATCGACTTGTCAACATCATTAGCAGTAGATGATCTACATATGGTAACAAATAATAATCAAGCACTAAAATTATAAAGCATAAGCCTAAACATAATAATTAAGAAAATGAGAACAAATGAATACCTTGATTGGTCAGCACAAAAGAAAGTTGTAAGATTTCCATCAACGCCTTTGGCAACATAAAAATAGACAGGAGTATGCTCGATGAGGCCCTCATGCGCAAGGACTGAGAAACCGAATGGCCCTAATGCGCCTTGTGTTGCAGCTCCACCATTAGCACACTCATATGTAACATCGGCTCCATTAAGTTTTAACACTGTGGCCTCATCGAGTTCAAACTCGGCAACAATGTCTAATTGGGATGATGCAGGTAGGTCTAGTGGTACGAGTGAGCCAGCTTCCAATTCTAGATTCTTGAAAACTGTTACATTTGTTCGCAAGGTATTGATCTCATCAACCGGCCATTGGATTATGTTGCTTTGAGTTTTTTTGTCTAACAAAATTGTTCTTGGAACACCCTGTGAATTCATAAGTAAAAGTATAATTAGATCAAGCACGTTCAAATATTAAAACCTAAACAAAACAAAGTATAATTGTAATAATTTAAACCATAATCTATGGGTAATAATAATTTATGCTGAAAATGTGACAAATAACACTTTTAACTGCCACTTTCATTGTCGAGTGCAAGTGTACCACCCCAACGAGAAGTTAATTATTTTGTCCCGGATATTACAATTATGTCGTTTCAATCATTTCAAAACAAATACTTTGAACAAAATCGATTAATTATTTACTAGAATAAACAAAGATACTTTTCCATTAATGTGAGATTTCTTATAATGAACATATGAGTTTCGTTGGCACATCACCTGTATAGATTATTTAAGATGATGTATGGATAATAAATTTTACCATTTCCATTCGATAAGTATATAATAATATGTTCTAAATTTTCTGGTAGTAAATAGTTAGTTACCAAGATTTGATTTATGTATTATTAAATAGGAAAATAAATCCAAACTATAAACTAAAAAAAACCTATTTCTAAGGGGCCCATCGGATTTCTAAATCCAACTAATCATTAATAGGTTATAGTTAAAATTTTTAAAATTAAATTTGATAATAAAAACTTATATGGTAACTTAATTTACATACCATGAGAGAAGCCCAACCCTTACTGATGTCGGAGGTTTCAGTGTCAGTTTCCTTGATCCAACTCCACAAGACTCTTCTTCGTTTGTTTTGGTCGTAGAATGTCTTGGATGCATAATATACACCGTAATCGTATCTCAACCCGATCCCAACATCTAATGTCGGATTATCCGGTTTCCACTTTCCCTTATATGCATTATAAGTACCAATGGCATAATAGTCATGTCTATCATCATCCATACTTGCTTTGACTATATGTTTAACCCCCGGTCCATCAATGGACGTGTCAAGACCATTTTCATCCTGTTTTGAAATCGGGTAAAAGTCAACACATTCCCACATACCCGTACCCGGGACCGCATGGAGCACTCCATCTAAAAGCTCAAACGTTTTAAAGTCTTTGGTGTCGTAAACAAGTGAGATCCCGGTTTTATTAATCTTGGACCCGATTGTGATTCTCCATTTTCCCTCAGGTGTCTTCCACGCGGTTGTGGGGTCACGGAAGTCCTTGTTGTCAATACCAGGTGGTGGGACCAGGACCGGGTTTCCAGGGTACTTGACCCAATTTATTAGGAGTGGGTCCGATGGGTCAGCTGGGTATGCGAGGTTTTGGACTTGGACCGACTCATTGGTGGATCCAGTGTATAGAACCACAAGTTGACCGTCTGGAAGGATGGTGGCTGAACCGGTCCAAACACCCTGCTCGTCGTACCATTGGTCGGTTTCCATAGCGATGGGAAGGTGGCGCCAATTAACTAGATCTTTGGAGACCGCATGACCCCAAACAATTTTTCCCCACACGGGAGCATCCGGATGATATTGATAAAACAAGTGGTACCATCCTTTGTAAAAAACTGGACCTGAAATATATTTTCAAGACAATATATCATAAACTTGTAAAGAAGTCCAATGTTTTTTTAAGTAAATAACACGAGGAAACAATTTTAATTTTTAAGTAAATGATTAGTAAAAAAGACAGATGTTTTCACTGGTTCATCAAGAGTAGCAAAAATACTTTTTAAGACATAGTTGATATTATAAACAATTATTTAGCCCGTTAAAAGTGTGTTGTCTTTCTTCTTTTCCAACTATAAAAAGTGTTTAAAAGTTGTCATATTAAAGGAATTAAAAGGTAATATACTATAATAATTTGATTGGTAAATCTGGAACTGTTGTATTGGTTTTGTGATCTAGCTAGGAGGACGCATAATGAATCAGCAAAAACGTGAGTGGGCCAGGCGAATATTAGTTGGAATTATCATAGGGTAAGATCTGTTTTTAATTATTAATTCAACTTTTTTCCTAAAAGAAATTTGCATTTAAGGATGAAGATGTTACCATAAAACAAATAGAATATTCATTTTTAAGGAGTATCTTCACAATTAAATGTGTGGATACCGTTACAAAACATATTTAAATTTTCCAATTTAATGTGAAAAATCCATCAAAACTCCATAAAATAGATTCATGCTTTTAAGTGTGATCATACATATCTTTTCACACACTTAAAACGGTTGATCTTTTACTATTTACCACAATATTTTGTCTATACACGAATGTCTATCGTGCAGAGATTCGACAAATATTTTTCTAAGGAAAAGACAAGACAACGCTAATTGATGCATCAAATGAATAACAATTGGAGATCACGTACCGTTAGGATCTGTAGATTGAATAATCGCCATCACGAGCAATGCCAACCGGAATCAACATAAAACAACAAAAAATCATTAGACACTGTAAATTATAATCTCTCTAATAAATTCCAAGATTCATGCTTTAAAAAAAAAAGAAACACAATGATCCACCTAACTGGCTAACCACATTCACCATGAGACATATTTAATGTAATAATAATAATAATAATAATAATAATAATAATAATAATAATAATGTGCAAGAACATGTAGTCCAATAAACATACCATTCATCCAATTCTTCAAAGGCTGAAAATGAAAACTAGTTCTTTGCCAATCCAACATGTTGGAGCTCCATGGATACGAATTATCCGCACCCAACAACGGTCGAAAAGACTTCTCGGACACACCTTTATCCACCCCACGAGACAACGGAGTTGTCTTCGTGGGTGTCTCCACCGTTGAAGGTGTAGAAATGGTGTTTAAGTTATTAAAATTTGAATGTCCGGTTCCGGTGATCAAAGCCACTAGAAAAGCAACAAACAAACATGCACACACAATAAATAAAAGTGGCTTTTTGGTGACGGTGGGCTCGTTGCGGGTGGTGTGTTCACCGTCCGGCAATGGGGCATAGGTGGCATTAGGGTTTTCAAGATCTGAGGAAGAAGACATGTTTATGTTAATGTTTGTGAATGTGGTTTGGAGAATAGGCTGGAAACTAACGGTATTTATAATGAAATGTTGAAGAGTACGTGTAGAGAAATAAGATTTAAAATTATTGGTGCTTACGTGGAAATTACTGTATCCACGTGGCAGTTCTCATCCGGTGAGAAAACAGTTGGGACATAGGGTGGTTATTATGTTTCCAAATAATTAGGTTCAAAAGTGGGTTGCGGCGTAGCTTGTTGCCCGTTTGCCTGCCACTTTATTGTAATCGTTTTATAGTAAATTATATAAAACTTCGATTATTTATAATAATTATTATTATTATTATCAAATGAAAGCGAAAGAAAACGAAAAGGTTGTGGTTAATTTTCAATTTTAATTTTTTGTTAGTAATCAAAAGTTTGAAAACATTTTGGAACATTTTTTTAATATAATAAAATATTCTTAACTTAAAATATTCTACATCATACGAATTAGATAAACCATTATGTGTAAAAATTTCATTTAACATTAACCAAACAGAACACGATCATTAACACCACCCTTAATTACTACCTTCATGACGACCATCAGAATCTTTTAGCAAATAAATAATAGTAACAAGATCGGGCCTTTAAAAAGTTTTTCTTGTAGTAAAAGTCTTAATATTCACGTTGTCGGAATCCTAGAACCTCTATCAAAGTCATCGGTGGTAGAAGAAGAGGACCGCACCAGTTCTGTGATGGTGCAAACTAGGGCTCAAATGACGGGGACGAACGACTTTTCGTTGGTTTGGTCGATTGAGAATCAAGGAAATCTCTAACACGAAGAAGGTTTCTCGCAACGGTGGTGGTGGATGTTATTGCTAGCTGTGGTGGTGTTCGGATTGAGTTTTTCGGCGAAAAAGGTTGAGTTTTCCGGCCAAAAACGTTTTGCTTGTGATAGGAGACTACAAAGTTAAGCTTCTACTAGTCGCGGCTCGTTGGGAACAAATGTGTTAAAAGATGGGACCGTCAACAGCCAACACGTTAGTTGAGACTTTTATTTGCCAATAGTTCATAGTTGGGATTATTTGAATTCAAATATTTTTCAAAAAATGATAATGGTTGTCGACTATTAATTTCCATGTGAATTCCTTGACAGGCCCGATGGATGGATGCTCAACTCTTTGACCATATGACATTTTGGTCTCGAGATGGATTGTAGGGAATCACGCGTATGTGGATCTAACACGGGTTTTCCCTCTGTTGGGTTTGGGGAGTAGTGGTTTCACGGTTGGCCAGGCTGCTAAAAGCTGCTTCATGCCATTTGTATTTAACACTTTTAGGTGATCAAACATGAGAAGATGTGTCATGGCAACCAACATGTATTCGTACCATTTGTATTCAACATTTTTAGTTCTGAAGCTGTGGAGCTACTTACTCGAGTCCAATATGTTATGCATAATAAATGTTTTGACTCCAAGATCCATGAATGTAGATTTTAAAAGATTGGGATTTGCAATTAAAAAATAGTTAACGACCCAGCTTGTCAGTCGTTTACCTTCTGTCATAATGTAAACACTAATAGTATTAAATGGTACATATATTTGGAAGAAGAAAAAGGTATTAATAAAACTACGCAAAATTTTTTTATAAGTTACATAATTAGTACTTAATTTGATGTAAATAATTGAATTGTACTTTTTAAGCAGAAAAAATAGATATGGTTAGCAATGTGGATTACAGTGGTTATAAATTTAAACCTCAGGCCATGATATATTAAAATAAAAAAGCCTATATTTGAACTAAAATAATCAAACATGTTAAACCATGTGACCAAAAGTGTAATTACTCGAATAATTTGTGTTTTTAACTGTCTACCTAGTAAAGACAGCTAACAATAGAAACTCAAATTTTCTTCTATTCATTTACGAATAAGTGAATTTTATATGAAGTAATAATCGAGTCATAAAATATGAGCTAACAGTTAGAAATAACTGGATAGGTGGTCTACAATTTTCTTCTATAAGTAATAGTAATAATTGTGTTTGGGTACGTGGACATTATTGTAAGGATCCAAAGGAAGCTATCACATATTCACATGTATGATGGAATTTTAAAATTGCATTATTGTTTCTAAAATAATTTCATTATTGAAGTTGATTTCAAATCCACATCGGCAAACTAATAATTTATCCAACATACGACATTTATTCTAGAGATTCATGTGCTCCTATTGCTTACATGTCTCATGATTTTCTTAACTATTATGAGAATACTCGATTATAATTAATATTAGGTGGTTAAAGAATTGATGACAAATTTTAGTGTCATAACATCTTCGGTAATTAGTTGTCACTAAAGAAAAAAAATGAGAAAAGAGATTATATAGTGATATAATTAAAGAGGCGTGGAGTGCGCATTTATTCAAAACTATTCAGTTTCTAATGTTAATGCACCTAAGTAGATTAAAGTGGTGAGGCCTACTGAACAATGACGTTCTGAGGGCGTTGCCCTTAATAGTGGGGTCAATGATTAGGGTTAAAAGTTGCTTTGAAATCGCAAAGTCGATAAAAGTTGATTGAATTCAATGGCACGTATTAACTTTGATCATTGGTATGAACTTTGACCATGACACAAAAAGTGATTTTCGGGTATAAAAAATAAAGGCATGTAGCAACTTTGTTCGTAGGTACCAAAAAATTTTGGTCGGTACCAACTAATGAACTAAAGTAACACTCGCGAATATGCATGTAACCGCCAGTGACCGACAATTATGGCAATTACTTTAACTAACGGTTATGTGGTTTGATGAAGGGTTACAATTGTTATTTACACTGGTTAAACTCGTATATAACGAGTCACTTTGACTAATCTATGACAATGAATTATACGAATTCCAATACAATATTCACATAAAATTTTAGAATCCTTCTTGAAACCTTTGTCTTATTCAAATAAAAATTTTAAATACCATCAAAATAACTGTAGAAATTTAATTAATATGGTATAGTAAGCCTCTATTTATACTAAAGATCAAGTACTCAGTCTTTGGGTACTCGGTGAACACGAAGTTCGCACACACGATGAATTTCTCGAAATCCATGATTTCTTGCGGATACCGAATGCTTATAAATTTTCGCATTTTGATAGCCATTAGTCACAACTTTTAGACCTTACACGCTTAATAATATCTCAATTATCACATTCCAAATATACCAATTTACGTTATGATAATATGTTCATCTTATCTTCATTGCATCATTAACTAATAATTATATTAATAATAGTACAAACTTTGTATTACTTTTCTTTTATCAAAAATTAAAATTTTGTTAATGTTAATAGTTTGGATTTGAAATCATTTTGAATAGTCAGTAATAATTGAACACTTAAGGCTAGCCGCCGATGTCTAGAACATACGAAAGTTATGCGCTCATTATCAATATAGCGTAATTATGTTTACTTTTGACCAAATATGAAATATTAGCCTCTAAAATTTGCATGCATATAATAATACTATCCAAGGGATGGCTAACATGTAATTTTATCCCTTATTTTATGAAATAATGAATTTATTTTTATCAATTATCTATTAATAATAAACTACACATATGAAGCAACTAATTAAAGATACATATGGAAGGAAGATATTTTGAGTTAGAGTCTCATAGATATATAACTGGAATTAAAAGAACTTCTTTGTTTTAAAAAAAAAAACCTATAAATATTGATATAAAAAGTATTATTATAAAACCTAATCAAAACATGCCCTAGTTACTACAAAAATAATTATAACAAACTATAGCTAATACACTTTATTAAATAAATTTTAATTTATATATATTGGAGCTGGAAAAAATAATGAAATTAGCATGAGAAAAACAGCCTAATTATTACCAAAAAAAATTGGGGAAAAAGAAGAGTAACTTGGTGGGAACCAATTCCACGTTGATTTGCTGTCCACTAATTAAATGAATTATTGAATCACATTTAATGGATATGATGCTACATGGTTTATAGACTTCTTTTCATGGGGGCTTTGTGTAATTAGGCAAGCATAGTACAATAACAAAAGCACAAAATACAATAATTAGCACAAGAGAATTTTCAAGACTAAAGTGGCTAAACAACCATCTCTTATCCACAAAGAAACCCTACCAAAATAATAGGAAGAATGAAATTAATAACAGAAATACCTAAATTAATTTGACATAACATGTCTTGTTAGTAGCTAATGTCATTAAAATTAAACTATTTTTTCTCACTTTAAGAATTATACATATATAGCAGTTGCACTTTTATTTGGTATATACTATTTCTTGCAATACATTTGCTTTAACCAATTAACTTGTAGTTTTAATTATGTCATTAATTAATAACTTTCCTTGATAATAAACAATTTTTGTAATTATACTTTTTAATAGATCTCATATAGTTTGTTTTTATCTTTTGTTGTCTTTATGTTATTGTTGTTTTTGTTTGATTCTGAGATGCAAAAGCATAACTCACAACTTGTTCTGTGAACATTTAGATATTCAGTTGTAACTTGACTATTTTTTTATTTGATTTGGAGGTAAAAACTAAAATATAATATATGAGCATTCTATTCTGACAAGATCGATAGGAAACTTAAGTTTATGTGGGTTCGAATATTCACAACTTGAAAACTATAAGTTGAAAAAGAAAACAAAAAGGTTGCACCGAACTGAGGAACTGCATAATTCATGTGGCCATGATCCTGGAGTTGGGCAAGTGCCGGTACACATGTCTAACAGTCAAGTTGAAACACTTACGAGACATTATTTAATTTGTACACTCTTTAGGCACTTTTATTATATAAACACTATAACAACCACTCACCCACCATTTATTCTTAAATAATATATGTTTCTTTTCAGAACAACGGATTAGTAAGACGTTAGAAAACAAACGAAAGTTACAAGGTAGAAAAATAAACATGAGAATAATATATACCAGTCTATCCATGAGATATTACATACTTTAGATCAACTTTTTATACAATTAAAGTAATAAACATTATATCATTTGTCGTATTTAAAGAATATTGAACTCTCTCCTGAAGAGCTAGGAATTTTGAGCTTTCATAATCATTCAAAGTGTAGAGTAGAGCAGCACCATCTCCTATTTGTTTCTTGTTTTGAACTCTGAGGATACTTTAACTATATAAAGAAAATCCGACTGATCGTGAGGGGATGAGAGGGAAAGCATGCTCAAATTCCACATCCATTGAGAACATGTGACCAAAGGAGTACGTGGTGATATACGTCCTCTTAGTCTAAGTCACAAAAAGGCAAGCCGAAGAAGAAACTACAATTCCTTGAATCAAAAACTTACTAGATATATATATTATGTTCTTTATCATTCCCTGATAACAAGATAGTTTAAAAAAGAAAAAGAAAGAAAAATACAAAAAGGAAAGAAAGAAAAGGAACAGAAAGAGAATCAAGAAAAGTGCAATTGAACTAGAGACTCGCGTGTTAGTAAACACGTGCTCAATCACCAGATTAAGTGCATCCACATCTCATTATCATTAATTAGATATAATACATTAGCCTCTAATTGTATCTCTTATTTTTATAAAACGTTTCACATCTTATGACTTATATTCAATAATGGTGATTGTACAAATAACACTTCAAAAATGGTATACTTTTCAGAAGACTTTTAAGTTTTGGTGTAATCTTTCTCATGCAAAGAGTTATGTATTATTATTTTGCTAAAAATCTAGAGATGATCATTTGAGATAAACAAATTAAAAAAAAAACTATGGAATAAAACCACAGTTTAACATAAATAGATGCAAATTGTGAAATCAAACCATAAATTGCACTAAAAGATGAGTTTACTGTAATCCGTGGTTTGAAATCACAGTGTTTTGGACAAAAATTATAAAAGGACAATCAAGTAATCAAACATTTATTGTGAGGTAGGATGCTTGAAGGTGTAAACTAAATGATATGTAAATAATGCGAGTGACGCAACGATGTAGCGAGAAAAAACCCTTAATCCTCTAAAGATCTCCGACAAAAAACATCGGGAGGGGAAAATTATTCCACTGCCTCAGATTCATTAAGTAAAAAAATGGTGATTACAAGATTGGAAATGCTTATGATCATGACTTTGAGTACAAGTGTGAGTAATCGGTGTGTGTTGTGTCTTAGTCGATTATATCACTCCTATATATATTTACAATAGCAATACATATATATATTTAAAATAGCAATAATTGATAATAAATGCACTGGCGAGGATCCTGGAACGATCACATATATGAATATGTTCATCATTAACCGGTTGTTATAACATCTCAAACGTTCTAATATTTAATGTTTGATCAAATCTTCAGCTAGGAATTAATTTTTGACCGTTGCATGCAAGACCAAGTCAAAGGTAAAAAGATTATGCCAAGTAATTAATAACGTTATTTAACCAGTATATTGTCTTCTGCCCAAGATCCTGATACACTATGAGGATCCCCATGATGATTCTGGTTATCGAGATCCTTAGAATTTTACCCATAACACACAGTTTGCTTCAATTTACACATAGACGAGGTTTGGGGCCGCAATTTGTTTCTATAAAATGTCTTTCCGTTGCTTCGGATCCCCGTTTATATATTCCATATTATTGAATTTGACACATCTCTATATATTTCACAGAATACAACACAAACAATGGTTTGAGAATATGGTAAAGTGAAAGGCTCTAAAAAGTATACCATTCTTTAAGGTTAGTACACTATCGTTGAAAAGTTTCACACATATGAGCATGCATCTCTTTTCATTGTCTCAAAATTTAAAATTATACTAGAAATAATCACATTTTTTCCTCTTATGTTTAAATAATATATTTTTATGTATTTTTTATTACATTTTCTCTCTACTCCACTTAAAACTAATTTCAAAAATTATTAAAAACTTATAGAGGGTGAACATTAATTTTCAAATATACAGAAAAATCATTACATTTTTTTTCTTATCTCTCACAACACCCTAAGACTGTGCGTTGTGGAGCTACGCTAGCCACGTCGACCACGAACACCACAACAATGGGTCTTCTGCGAGCCGAGGCGAGTCTGGTAGCGTGGGCTGAAGTAAAATGCGGTTGCTCTTTTTTTTCTTTTTTTTCTTTTTTTCGTGTATGTGTTAAATTGGAGAAGATGAAGAAAAGAGAAAAAGAATAAGTGTTTTTTAGTTAACCTAGTTTTAGTGGGCTTGTTTGGATTGTTAGATTTGGGGCATTTTTTTTTCATTTTGACTTGAGCAAGTTTTATTATAATTTCTAATGTTTTGGTTGTTATTTTATAAAACTTGGGGTTTTTTATATAATTTATAATTTTTATAAGTTTGGGTTTTTTTCCTAGTACTAGTATATAATTTTTATCTTTTATTACACAAAATTATCTTTTACCTTATAATATTGTTTCAAATTTTAAACAAAAAAAAATCAAAAAATTCGCTGAAGTCACCGCTCGCCTGAACTGTAAAACTTGGAGCAACACCAACTTGAAGTACCCGAATAGTTAATACAAAAAGTATAAGGGTGGTACGGAAGATCTCAATAGACGGTTTGGTAGAGATCCAAAGTTCACGAACCAAGTTGAATAACTTGGTGTCATAATTATCTTTTACTTATTATTAAATAAATTAGAGGTATAGTTTAATTGTAATTCCTAGTTTGAGTAGTATTAGAATTGTGGGTGTTATATAAACCCATCAAAGGTTTTATTTGTGTAGAGTAGAAAGGTAAAAAGTATTTTGTTCATGTTTTTTTAATGAAAAGAGTCGCATAAACGTTTTATGCAAAATCGTGTTTGTTATTCTTGATTCACTTGTCCACGGTTTAACAAGTGGTATCAGAGCCTAACGATCCGGGCTCGTGTTTTAGATCGGCGGTAAGTCTTGATTGTAGCAGTTGTTTCCAATCAAAGGCACAAGAAGCCAAGAATCGATCGCGGGAAAGAAACGGTTCAAGATCACTACGAGGAGAAGATCGTAGAAAGGTCAGTTTACTTTGGTTGTTCTATCGAGCAGAAAAAAAAAGAAAAAAAACAATATCGCTTCTGTTTCAATTGGATCGTGGAATTAAAGGAAACCAAAGATCAAAAGTTTTTTCTTTGTCTTTTGTGATTGTTTTGTGAGATTGATGCAGCCCCCACATTGATTTTGTAAATAAGAATCAAGTTGGTGAATTAATTAAATAACGAAGCCGTAGGTTATTAATTGGAGCAGCCAAGAGCACCTCAATTATTATTATTATTATTATTATTATTATTATTATTATTATTATTATTATTATTTTCGTTAGATTAAAGGGATTTGATTCATAGTAAGTTTTTCGTCACAACAAGAGTAGTTTCTAGATCGGTGATACTTGAAACAATGGCAGAATTTCAAGTTGTAGAAGGAATTAAGAAATTGAACCAAAGCAACTACAAACAATGGTCGACGTGCATCAAGTTGTATCTTCAAGGTCAAGATCTTTGGCAGGTAACGAGCGGCACCGAGACGAGACAGGCCACAAACGATATTAATGGTAGTATCGGAAAGTGGCAGGTGAAAGCGGGCCGAGCAATGTTTATCATCAAGAAAACGGTGGATGATGATGTTCTTGATCACATTCAAGATCTTGAATACCCAAAGCAAGTGTGGGATACGCTGGAGACCTTATTCACAAAGAAGAACGATGCTTGATTGCAACTAGTCGAAGGTGAGTTAATGACGATTTCCCAATGAGATCTTCCAATTTCACAATATTTTCGCAAGGTTAAGAATCTATGTCGCGAGATTGGAGAACTCGATCCACAGTCTCGGGTTAACGATGCTCGTATGAAGCAGATACTCATCCACGTTTTAAGGCCGGAGTACCGTAGTTTTGTTACCGCTATTCAAGGGTGGGCGACCCAACCGAGTATTACCGAGTTCGAGAATATTCTTGTCGGACAAGAAGCCTTAGCAAAACAGTTAGCCGATATGTTGATTAAAACCGAGAGCGAAGCCTTGTATGTTGGAAGAAAGGAAAAGCATTGGTTTAGTAAAAATCATAACCGTTATGGCGAGAAAGGTAAGAGTAAATATCGGGAGAACGAGAAACGTGACCGACCCAAGAAGAGTAATTGGAACCGGAAGGGTCGGGTTGACAACTTTGAAGTAGATTCATCGGACGAAGAGAACCGAGATAAGGAATCAAGGTACCAACCAAAACAGTTTCCGTTTAGGTGCCATAACTATGGACAAAAAGGGCATATGGCAAGGTACTATCAAGAACCTAGGGAGGAAGGTAATGCAGTTGTGGTTAAAGAAGAAGAACCGTGGGATGTGGAGGCTAATATGGCTGAGGTTCAAGGAAAATACATAGTTGATACCGATTTCAAACCGAACCTGGTAGATGAATGGTTTGAAGTAGGCTCCTGTTGGTGGACAGATCAGTCGAATAAGTTAAAGGTAACCATAGAATCATCTATTGTTATTTTGAATCTAGATGATGAGGAAATTAAGGATGAAGAAGAAAGTACGGTTGATCAAGGCGTAACCGTGACAGTAACAGAGCAAGACGAGAGAGAAATCGTGTTCGACGAAGTACACGAGGAGGTAGCTCCGTCTCATGTTAGGGGTTGTCATGGTGGAATAGAAAACGTTGAAGATCAACAAACCAACAAAATTGACGTTGGAGTTTGCATGAGGGTCACGCAAAGTTCGGGTGATCCGAATGAACGAATGAATGAAGGAGTTGAGTTCGAGAGAGAGCATGCATTTAGTGGGGATGGAAAAATTGCTTTGAGTACCATGATAGTTGGTCATGAAGTTAAGAAAGCAAAAGTCTTTTCAAATTTAAGATCGGGTGATGCAGTTCTAAATAATGGTAATCTCGAAACTAGCTCACTTGATAACAGGAAAAAGAAACCTGAAGGTAGGGTTATGAAGTCGAATCCAAGAATCAAGCTTAAGGAAGTGGAGTGTTACAATGTGTGAAAGATCTTGGAGGAACAATGAAAGTTGGTATTGAGTGGGAGTGTAAAACTTGGAGCAACACCAACTTGAAGGACCCGAATGGTTAATACAAAAAGTATAAGGGTGGTATGAAAGATCTCAATGGACGGTTTGGTGGAGATCCAAAGTTTGTCATAATTATCTTTTACTTATTATTAAATAAATTAGATGTCTAGTTTAATTGTGATTCATAATTTGAGTAGTATTAAAATTGTGGTGTTATATAAACCCATCAATGGTTTTATTTGTGTAGTGTAGAAACGTAGAAAGTATTTTGTTCATGTTTTTTTATTAATGAAAAAAGTCGTATAAACGTTTTATGTGAAATCGTGTTTGGTGTTCTTGATTCAATTGTCTACGGTTTAACATGAACCACACCAGACTCAGGTGGCTTCAACAGTGTTTTCAGCAAGTGTCCAGTCAACATCCAGTCAACAAAGTACGACACAATATTATTAGATAAATTCGAAGCCCAACTTTAGCACTACTATATTTTAAAAACACCCCTCACAAAATATAGAGGATATCGATGTGAATGCTCTCATTCTTTATCTCCATCTCTATATTCTTTTATATTCTTTTTATTAGTATTTCTTTCTCTTTCTTTTATTCTTTAAGACAAACCATAATGCTCATGGTACAATCCAAATGCGTTTTCCTTAAATCTCAAATTTTGGATATGGAGATAAAGACTTGGACCGAGAAGAGAAATAAACAAATACAGTACTTTAAATTTTAGAGATGCAGTTGAGAGTGAATTAATGAAATGTGGATGCTATAAATGTTTTTGTTGATTCTAGGCTGTTTAGCTAACATTTAATATTAACTGGTGACGTTATTGTTTATACCGACCATTAGTTTTTAGGGGTGTTAGGGATTCCTTTTTTTGCCTCCTTATAACTTTTTATTAAGTTAATAAGTTACAAAAGTTTAACTTAATGAACTTTTTCTCTCACAATATAAGCAATCCCAAACACCTTATCACTTTTCAATAAGTTTATAAGTTATAAGTTGATGAAAATAAGCAATCCCAAACACCCCCTTAATATTGCATATAATTTGGTATGAAGATTTGCTGAAATATTTCATACCCAAGTGACAAAAAAGCACATGCGACTTCATGTTCGTCTGATTTCCCAACTCATTTTCTTATTATCTTTTTATTTATGCCATTAATAAAGATTCATATTATAGATCCAATCATTGTATTTCCACTAAGCAATTACATCCGACACCAATCAATCTAGACTCTCTCTTGTCGTCAAACGTTCAGTTGTTCATCTCCCTTGTCAAATGGAATATACTATAGCCCACGGATCTAGCTTATTCAAGAAATATATGAATATTTATTAAGTACATATTATTTACAAAATTGGATGGAGCAAGTGCTTGTATTCATTATTGATTTTGTGTATGTATGAATATGCGTTGTTAATTTTGATGAACTTACTTTTTAACCACAATTTTTTTATATACAAAAGTGTTACAAGTAGCATGTTGTGAAGTGATATTTCACAACTTAATAATCAATAACAGAAAATGATAATTTCCATTCAATACTCAAAATAGATTACAATAAAACTGAGATTTACAAAACACTAGAGAAGAGAGACGGGAAATCAGAAACTTAGAGTCGAGATGGGAAGAAGAAGATACAGACACCATTCATCATATTCGTTATATCTTTTTGGTCACGTCCGCTTCATTATATCCACAAATCTTTCATTAAGTGGGCCGGATTTATTGGGCTAATTTGGGCTTGGGTCCAATTCATAACATACATAACATAGCATTTCGATTTGGCCAATCTAGAGACTAGAGTGTTTATTTACGTGTTGAATCTGATTGCTTGATCAATAATCTCTCTTGCATATAATTTGTTATTTAGAGGTGAGTAATCTTTGTCATTAAAATAATTATGTTTTATTTGTGTTTATTACTAACGTTTTTCAACAATTAAACAAATCCGTTTCCCGGGTTAAAATTCAGCAAAAGTATTTTTATTTTGTGACCCAACCAATTTGAGTCGGTAAATTTGAGACAGTTTTGCGACCAAATGATTTTTCACTTTATTATGTGTTTTACTTTTCAAAATCAGCAACTGCATTTTCAGCCGAAACAATTTTGGTCGATACATTTGCGCCTGACTAACAACCGAAAAACGTCGGTTGCTAATTTTGCGACCGAATTTTTTTGGTCGTTATTTTTGCGACCGGTTTTGTTTTAGTCGCTAATTATGCAACCAAAATGATTTCGGACACATATACGGTCGCTAATTTTGCGACCAATTTGTTTAATCGTAAATTTAAGTCGTTTTGCCTATTTGTGTAGCAGTGGTCGTGTTTTTTCAACTTTAAACTCTTATCTGTCTCCTAGACGGGACAACAAAATTGTACCAAACTTCATATCTTAATTTAAGACTCTCCGAAATTTTTGATGTTGTTGCTACACCTATTCGATATCCACAAGTACAGTACGAATTGCTATTCACGGATTTGTTGTCCTAAATGAGATTTCATTTTGGTGCTTCTATATATACACAAAATTTAAGACAAGATTACAAATGCAAGCATTTTTGCTCATTCAGATGAATCAAAGAACATGACATAAAGATGAGATATAGATCTAGAGAAACGGTTCCATCTAAAGTTTAGTTTGAATAATCGCAAGCAAGTCAGTGTCTCTTAGTGTCTAACTTACACCGAGCTGGTACTCTATGTTGATACCCTTCCAAGAACTATTGTTGATCGAACTAAATTTGTACTAAGTAGTTCAAATAATGGTTTAACATGTTTAGATTACCAATAATCTTCTATTGCCAAGAATCTAGTGCTTCACTTTAATCATTAAAGGACATAATTTTGAACATTTTAGTTTTGTAGGTCCAATTCCATTCGATATGGGCATATGGCAAATCCATAGAAAATGAAGCCATTACGTATGTGAATGTTTTTCAAGCCCAAGGAAAACAACCCACTTTGATCATGAATAATTTTGATTATCCTACCCAAAGACACAAGCGTTCATTGTGGAACCTACACCTCGTTTACCAAACTTGGCCCCAACACTTTTATAAATAACTAAATGCCCTGGCCAAAATAATATTTCTCATTATTTAGAATTAAAACGTTTTGAGTCATAAACGGATTCATGCGCTAATGACACAAATATAAACACGTCTAGAAGGGTTATCCCGCCTAACTTGTCTATGACAAGAATTACACGTTTAACTAATCATGTTAAGTTGGTTAACAAAGTCGACATGACACGTTAAAATCCCATTTATCCAAAGGTTCCTGATATGGGATTATATAAATAAATAAGTTTTCTCCCCTCGTGTTTAACTTGTGCCATTAATATTATTAAATTTATTATACTTAATCGTATTAGACGTCTCGTGAAACAAGTTTGTGTTAATTTTTAAGCAAACAAAACATTTAGTTATTTGGATCACAATAGTACTAATTTTCTACGAATATCATGATCACACTAACAGGCAATCTTCTTGTTATTTATCTACTTTGTGAATTATGGATATAAAAACACAATGGGAAGACAACACTATGATCTTTCCCTTATTTTCTCTTCACCAAGAGCCAATTCAAACATTTCTAGCCCCATCTCACAATGGCTGACCCCCACGTAAGACCGGCACCAAATCCCGCTGTCAGGATGGTTTGACCTTCCTTCACCTTCCCACTTCGAATGGCTTCATCCAATGCTAACGGAATGGAAGCAGCACTCGTATTACCATAGTTTGCAATATTAGATATGACTTTGTCCTTTGAAAAGTCAAGTTTTGACGCTATACGATCAATGATCCTCTGGTTAGCCTGCATACACACCATGGCACATAAGTCACTTTGTATTACCGGCTGGTAGGTCAATATACATAAAAATGATAGGTATAAACCTGATGGACGAGTAACCAGTCGATATCTGACTGCTTAAGACCGGCCTTTGCTAACAAAACCAAGATACTCTCTGGTACGACCTTAGAAGCAAAGCAAAAAACCTCATGTCCATTCATTTGGATATACGAAATAGATGGCCGTGTAATGGAAAACCCTGGGGTAACACCTTTAGAACCCGATGCAAAATCTGTTTGAATATGTCTAATAGAAGCATTCGCGTGCCTATGGAAAGAAAAAAAAATCAATAAAAGCTAGAACGTATTAATATTATCAATGATGGTGGGTGGGGTGGGGTGGGGTGGGGGGGACCTTCCGCCATTGCCATCAGTGTGCATGTCAAAATCAATTAAACCATCTTCCTCACTATTGCACGCCTACACAAAATGATGATTATGTTAGAACTTACTTGTCATTTACCAAATGCACTCAAATGCGGAAAGAACAAGCGTAAACCTGGAGTAAGATAGCACCAGCAGCGTCACCAAAGAGAACACAAGTATTTCTATCCTTCCAATCTAAATAACGAGTTATACAATCAGCACCGATCACAAGAACGTTCTTGAAACCGCCTCCTACAAGAGTTCATGGAATTGTCACAATTGGAAATTAGTCAAAATTCGTGATTTGTATACGTATGAAATGTTGAAAAATAACTCAAATAGTGTCTAGCCGGTCGAAAAGATAGCCGTTGAAAGGATTATCAGGTTAAGTTAGGTGCAAGTGTTTACTTAGTTGTTCCTTAATAAGATGTAGGTAGTTAGTCAATCTTGTTTTGATTACTCAGTTACAATATTATGCTTATAAAATCAGTTGTATTGTGATTAATGAAGGCATATCTTTCCTTCACATATGTCGGCTCCTATGTTTCTTCCGATCAAAAGCCCTACAACATCGATTTGAAATTCGGAAAAAACACTTAACGAAGTTAAGTGCTTTTTTAACGGAATTCCATTGTGAGAAAAATAGTTGAAACGTTGGACCGTTGGCATGGATTTTTAAGGATGGGATTATTATTAGCTAATACACAGAAGATGAGATTATTTATTTCCAATTTGCCCAAGAAAAACACATGCGTTTGAGCGATGTTGTTTGTCAATAGCGGTTGGTGGTTTGAGTCGGTAGCAAAGGCAACAGAACACGTGAAGATGGTTACATACAGTAGCATTGTGATTAATAAAGGCATCTCTTTCCTGCATATAAGTACTACTGCAGCTTTGATTATTATGCTTCAACATAATCGATTTCTTACCCCGAATATAACACGAAGCCGAGACTAGCCCCAACAGAAACCCACTGCAAGCCGCTCGGATGTCAAACGCTGGTGGATTCCTTTTACACCCGAGTCCTTTTTGAACCTGATAATGTACTAAATGTAGACCAACGTTAATGTATTTCAAACAAAAAAAAAACACTAAAGAAAGAATTTGAGAAAAATAATATACCAAATATAATTAGGGGAAACCTTGGTGCATCATGTAAAAGAAAGTGTTTTAGGTGATTAAAAATTGAGAACCTCTAGCCAATTACTGACGGAACCATAAAATGTGGTAACTAATTTTCATAGTTAATTATGATGCTAAAATTATATATGGCCTAAAAGAAAAATAACTTTTATGTTTTCCGGGGCCGGCCAAGATCGCATCCTGGGCTCAACGGGCGTTAAGGGCACGGTTTCTCAGTGAGGGCGCACAATATTTTTTATTTTTTTTAGATATATATGTATAAATTTTTTTGAAATATTAACAAGTAAAATTGGATAAAAAAAATACCAGAGAAAAACAAATTATATAAGACTCATTTTTTATACTCGTCACGGGCACTCAAATTCCTAGAGACGGTCATGTGTACTTCCTAGCTATAATTATAATGATTTTTCCTATTTATTAACTGTATTAACAATTCTCAAGTTACGAATACATATCACTAGATAACTTTGCTAGTGCATATTTCCTTAATATTGCTAGAGAAATGACTGTACATTACAAAAGTTAATTTGTACATGTATTTTTGTATTAATTGTGTTTAAAGTACCACCCGGTCATATAAGAAAAACCCTTTAAACCACCTCAGGTGCGCCGCCAAGCAGTTCGTCAGGTGTCGATGAACAAAAGAGGATAAGATCCACATCATCGGCTTTAACCCCCGCCATTTCAAGCGCTTTTTGAGCAGCCTCTACTGCAAGACTTGTCAAGTTTTCCTTACCTGTAGTTGCTCTAGTTAGATTACATCAATACAACTATGTTTTGTTACACGGTTAAAGTATACACGTGTGCATATTCATGAAAATTATGCAAGTGTTTACAAAAGAATGCTTTAGTAACCAGATGAGTTTGGTTGAATATCTACCGATTTTTCATAAACATTAACTATAGAGTTGAAATTTGTCATTGGTTTAAACAGGTAGTTAGTTTTATATAGAATAGAGGGCATGTATCCAAGTTCAGTTTTTCACCATTGTCCATATTATTGGTGGACGCTTTACATAGACATAATGATTTAGTAAGCCAATATAACTAGTCTCTACTAAAGAGCCAATGCTTGCTATGTTTTAGGGCATCCGTAATGGAGAGGCTAAAAACACTAAATTTTTATGTCATGTCAATGCTATATAGATACAGAGGGATCTTTTACAGTTTTATGCATAGTGAGTTAAACTTTCTGTAATGATTATTATTTACCGAAACTAATTAAACAAAAGAGAGAGAGAGAGAGAGAGATGATTGGTCAATTGACCAATCCATTTGTCTAAAACTTCGTCGTAGGAAAAACTTGCATGCCAAAACGGATCAAAAACGTCCTATGCGTATTGATGTTTGGGCCTTGACATGGGGTGATGAAGCCCACTACGAGGGTGCTTGACCTAGCTTTGTTAACAAAGCTTATAGCTTTTTTTTTTTACAAAATAAGTTTAATTTGATGTTTGGTCTAGCTTTATAAACTTAAGCTTATTAGCTTATATACACTAATTTGAAAAAGCTTGTTTGAAGATCGATGTTTTTTTAGCTTATTTAAAGAACCTTATTTATGTTAGGATATAAATATAAGCGAAAATAAAAGCTAGGCCACACCGTTACTAGATCCGAACAGGAACTGACCTGGAACCGAACTACCACACTATGTCCTGCTGCTTCCCTGGTCTGACTGGAACTATTACTAAATGAGATTTCCTGGACCACGTTGATGGTACCAGCTTGAGTGAAGGAAGTTGGAGTAGAAAGAAGAAGGCATCGTTGCCCAACCAATCAGATCAGTCACCAGGGAAAAACGTGGCAAGTCCTGATCTAAAGATGTTGCTTGGTGAAGGTGGCTTGCTTCTCTGTTCACGGGGAATGAATGTAAACCAATTGTTGACAGAGATGATTACCTTGGGAAGCTAGACTTTCTTCTCTACTCATTTTGGAGAGCTAATCTGACTTCTATCTCTTCTCAGTTCTCTAGGGAAGGTAGGGATTACTTGAGCTTATCCATCACTTCATCATTAGATTTCCAGGGGATTCCTAAAGAGTAGAAGGAGTGCTTACTGCTAGGCTAACATCACTCCTTTCACATTTTAAGTAGCTGCGGACACCCGACTTTCTGCTTTCTCACAAGATCTAAGTCGCTAGTAGTATAGCCGGTCCTCTAAGGAAAGGTTACCAAAATAACTTCTTCTAACCACTCCCTAGTTCTCTTTCATCGATTGATATGGGAATAGCCTCACACCCCCTCCCCTCGATCTATTTACCGATTGAAGGCAATGACTCTTACCCTTATGATAGGTGAATGGTTCTACAACAGCAAGCACATGAACTCGCTCTCTTATGTCTTCCAAAATGGAATCTGATAAGTGAGATTTCGAGTAAGTGTTTCCATAATCTTCTTCTGTCCGAAGAAATGATTCATCGAAATAATGAGTCACCATTGATATCGACACATCTGACAAATGTTCGGAAGTTCCTCTATGCAATCCTTTTCCTTCTTCTTGTTGCTGCATATCTCGTTTGTACACATCTTCTCTTTGTTTTCGGGGCCTCTAGTGAGTTACAGACAGAGTTTGAAAAGGTCAAATCTTTGATGATTCCATCATCTATGATTGAGTTGCGAAAACTTCTGGATAGGTATCCTACATCTGAACCGAATTCTTTCTGGTTAAAGAATCTCTTTCTAGTTGCTCTGAAACAATTAGGAGCTTCTCTAGGCGGCAACATGCTATTGGGTGGTGGTCCCGCTTATGGGGTCAAATCAAGACGCTCTAAGAAGAAATATTTGAATATCAATCTCATCGATCTCACAAGTATCATACCAAATCCCATCAATCGAATCACTACCCCATTACGAATGTCTTAGCATGTGGGCGTACCACTGTCTTTGAAAATATTTAGTGCAAGTTAGGCATAGAACTTGAATAATGCCTTTTAATTAATAAAGTGGACCCCTCGGGCCTTAACTATTCATTTTTCATATATGCTAGAATAATTGTTCAATTATGATTCTAAATTCTCAAGAACTAATCATATTGTACTACGATTATTCAAAATCGTAACACAATAAAATCCACAATTGGTTGCTTTTGTAAGCATCTAATAAAGTAAATGTACCTAGAAATACTTATTATTCTAGTTGTTAAAGATAATATGCTTTTGAGAAGGAAAATTGATGAAGGCCCAAGTATTGACGAACATGCCATGTTATATTTGGAGACCCATGATCGTGTCTCCAAAGGTGGCCCACGAAAACGGGCATAACTTGGCCCACGAAGCTCCGTTTCAGGCCTATTACCAGTCAAATCGAAGCTTGAGACGAGAAGCCCATTGTGGCAAACGCCTATGGCGATTTTGCTCCTGTCCGAAGCCAAAAAACGCCTCCTAAATGAAGTTTTGGGCCTTTTTATCTTTTTTCAGTACTTTTTGTCTTTTTGTTTTTGGGTTCGTGTTTGGCCCATGGCCCGTTTTAGGCCCATTTCGTATTTGGAAGTCTTTTTATATGCTTGTGATGTAATTCCAAAAGTTAGACTTGAATATTAATAAATTTCATTTTTCTCTTCATTTTCCATAGACCTTTGGGTGGGATTTGGGAGTTCTGAAGTTCCTACAAAGAAAGTACCTATTTGGTCGCTTAACCAACCTGTTTCGTATGAAGGGAACTTTTGATGCAGAGCATAAAGGGAAAAAAATGATACGGTGACATTTTCGTAAATAGCGTAATTACGCTATACTTTTACGACTAGCGGAGTAACTATTAGCTAGTTTTTTTGTTGTTGAAAGCTATATATATGTAAATGTATATATGTTTTAGTTAAGTATCCATGGTTTATTAACAAGTTTAACATAAAAAAACATAATTACATACAAATCCGCTCGACTGAGGCACACAAATGTATAGGGCCGCCACTGACTACCTATACTATATAATTAAGTAAATATAAATAATTAATTTAACTTAAGAAATATATTATGGGGTGAATTTATTGGGAAACCACGAAAAGTAGGGAACAATGTGTTTTACATGTAACATATTCATATAGATATCATTTTTGCATGTAAATAGAGTCATTTTTACATAATAATAATTTCTAGAGTTTTTACATAAAAACACATGTAGAGATTATTTAATAAAAATAATAATAATATACAAAGATAAAAAGGTTAAAAGGTACAAAAGAAAAAAAAGAAAAAGAAGTTTTTAAATTATTATTGCTACTTTTACATGTGTTCATATATGAAAGCTCGGAAAAATATTATGTACAAATGAATTTTATACAAGTAAAAGTGGAGTTTTCTATATGTAAAACTAATGGTTTTCTGTTCTCTAATTTTTGTGGTTCCACGGTAGACCTCGGTAAATATAATTTCGTTTGCTTAAAATACTTAGAACAAATGAAGAAGACTGGTTCTTGATTGTTCCTTGTGAGATAAATAGAATGAACCAAAAATATTCACCTGTAAGAATACGCTGGTTTTGAATTCCTGTACGACTAGATATCCATTCATCAGTGGTATCCACAATCTTAGCAAGATCTTGATTAGAAAACTGGTGATTTGGTACCCATGATCCACACCCAACCAGTTTGCACCCCTTGCTAACAAGCCTGTCTTTAACAAATATTAAAACGTATAAAAACTTGCAACATGTCAACAAAATGTACCACGATATATGGTGTAAGTTTCAATGTGTATATTAATCTTTTAAAGAGTTCTAAATATTAGAGCATCCACGATAACAAACTCCTTCATATTAGGTCCATGTCAGATTATCAATTTCTCTCAAAAAATACAAACCTCATTAAATATTAAACATATTAAAATAATATAAAAAGTATATGTGTTATATATATTGTGTGTTTGCGAGAGTACGACCCCAATTGTGCCGTCCGGTTTCACGTCTACAAACTCGGACTTTGCAACCAGACTTTCAGCCCACCCTTTTGTTTTTGGAATCCACCTCATCTGGACGAACATGAAAGCCCAGTGTTGTGGCTGCTCTTATAAAAACAGCAAACATAATTTAAAGAAATGAAGCTAATTAACCTGCGCACCGGAGATTTTTGAGAAGTGCTTGAGCAGCGGATCACCCTGTCGAAAACCAATTTAGGACGACAAAGACAAGATCTTTTTTTTCCAACAGAAGATGATATTTTGATATTTGGCTTCGAAAACATGGATGAATTAGCCATTTACACAGAAATGAAGATTGATTTTTTTAGCTAAAGGTTTAATATTTATGGCTTGGTTTGATCGGCGAATAAGAGAAAGTAGGATAAGTTATTTGGCCACATTTAAGTTCTAGCTAGACCGGAAAATGAAACGCCTACGCAAATGAACAAAAAAGGGAAAAACCTACTCTCTTAACTTTAATTTTATTTGACTTACAAGTTACATCGGGTAATATTTTGTATCATTTTATTTCTTAAGCTTTACTTTTAACATTGTTTAATATTTAGCATGCTTAATAAAGTAATTTAATTGTTATATAGTTAACATGAAAAGTAAAATTGATGTGTGTAGATATGTTTTTTTTTCTAATTTTTCATTTATGATTGTTCTTAGATAAAATTTTATGCTAAATTAAGTTTTAGTTATACATGTAAAAGTTACACACATTAGAAGAGGACAACAAATAAGTCATTCAATTTAAAATACAAGAAAACGGTCAAAAACAATGTTTATTCTCTCTTCTAACAATTTAAAGAAGTATATACATAAATGAAATTTGTTAACTAATAAAAACTTACACATGTAATATGTAGATTTATCTGTATCAAAGGAAATCTTAACCCTTCTTCACTGATGCAAATCGGTCTTCGGGTTTTTTGCACATTTTCACAGGCTAATACCTGAACCCGACCCGAAACCGAATTTCCAGGAACTGAGGACCGAAACTAACTGGTATGATATAGGGTCGGTCCGGGTTCGGGTAAATTCGGGTCGGTTATTTCGGGCCGACCCTAAAACTGCGCACCCCTAAACTGAAGGGCTATGGGTGCCATAACCACCGGGATAATCCTTCCATGCACACAACAATCATTATTCCTCAAACGCCACTTGCTAGCCTGATATGCATACAAAAGTCAGTTACACGTTGAGTGAATTTTAGCTTAACTATCTAACAATTACTATAGACAATTATAATAACAAATGACGTGCCAAAGCACGCAAACATAACATAACCAAACATGCATAAAACATAATAGATAAACTGGTTAACTACTGGATTTGAACTGGTGTAATTGGAATCACCGACACACTCTACAAAGACGATGCCTAATAGGCGCCAATACAAGGGGCCTATCTTGTGCCCATGCAACGGGGTCTAAATGGTACCCATATGACGAGGTCTAATTGACCGAAAACTTAATACAAACTTGACAATTAATTACCGTTAACTTACCTGACACACGCTGCATGCATACCAACCCCAAAACATATTTAAACAAATACACAAAAGAGTCTAGAAACTCATCTTATAACCTGATTACGTTTTATATTGATAGTGATTCCCTTCTTTAACTGAGCCATGCTAGCTGTTTTAACAATCAAGTGTTAGTTAACTGAACTAACCGAAACTAACCGAGACAAACTGAACCTTATCTCACATTTGGCTTAGATCTTTACAAAACAGGGTGGTCTAGATCTTGGTAATGTGAAATATTGTCCTCACGTACACCTAGCTTAACCCCATGGTTCACTCTAATTGATTTGCGTTGACTAAGAGGATCACATGAACTGAGGGTTCGCGCAAAAGGGGTGAACTCGCATTCAAGACACTACAAGAATATGGGTAATTTTGCTACAAAACTTTTCTACAATTTTCCCACAACTCAAATTTTTCAACAAATTTTCCACAACTTTTCGTCAATAATCAAAAGCAAAAAAAGTTTTAAAATTTTACACAAGTTTCCTACAAAGTAGCGGCGTCAAGCAGTGTTGTCACAATTTCGTCAAAAACATAATACCATTTCCGACAAATTGCCAACAATTAGTTTAATTATTTATTAAATATTAACCTTCAGAATAAAAAAGTCAACATAAACACCCTTTTGTTGCAAAAGAGTCGGAACGCCGGTAATTTTGCTGCAAATTTACTTCAATTTTGAAATGTATCATAAACACCACACTTTTGTGGCAAAATTGTGGTAAAAGTGGTAAAGTTTGCTACAAGTTTCCGACAACCGTGAATTAATTATTGCAAATTAACACTAATAATATTGAAACCACACTTTTGTGGCAAAACGGACAGAATGATTGCAAATTTTGCTACAAATTTGCTACAAAACTGTAATATATTATAAAAATCACACTTTTGTGACAAAATGGTGTCAAAACTTGCAAAGTTTGCTACAATATTTCGGCAACTTTATATTAATTATTGAATATAAAAACTAATAATAATGAAACCACACTTTTGTGGCAAAATAGACGGAATGTCGGCAAATTTTGTTACAAATCTGCTACAATTTTGTAATAAACACAAATTTGAAGCTAAATTGTGGCAGAATTTGCAAATTTTGCTACAAGTTTCTCGCAACTCGTGTTATTTATTGAATATAAAAACTAATGATAATGAAACCACACTTTTGTGGCAACATTGTAGCAATTATTTAACTAAGTTTGCTAAAGTTTATAATAATTTGGTATTGTTTGTTGAATATAATATTAATAAGTAATAAAAACACACTTTTTGGCTAACTTGACACAATTCTCGCAAATGGTGTTGGTAGTTGGGATATAGTAGTGGTGGTTGGTGGTGGTGACGGTGTACGTTGGGCGATGGTGGGGACGGGCGCAAGTGATGGTTGGTGGTGGTGGGCGGCAACAATGATTGTGGTGAGAGGCGACAACGGTGGTGGTGGTTGCAATGACGGGTGGTGGGCGGCAGGAAGTAATGGTGGTGGGTGGCGGTGGCGGGCAACGATGGCGATAGCCATGAGCGACAGTTGGTGGAAGTGTGTGGATAAGTGATGGTGGTCATCGTGGTGGTGGTGAGTGGTCGTTGCAGCAGTGGTGGGCGATGACGTCGATAGTGGTGGTTTTTGGTGGTGGTGACGGTGGTGGGCGGCAGATAATAATGGTGGGTGGTGATGGTGTGCGATGGGTGATGGTGGTGACGGTGGCGGGGCAGCGGGTAATAATGGTGGGTGGGGATGGTGTGCGCCGAGTGATGGTGGTGACGGGGCGCAAGTGATGGTTTGTGGTGATGGGCGTCAACAGTGGTTGTGGTGAGAGGCGATGACGGTGGTGGGTAACGATGGCGATAGCGAGGAACGATGGTTGGTGTAAGTATGTGGATAAGTGGAGGTGCTGGTGAGTGGCTGTTGCGACGGTGGTGGGCGACAACAACGATAGTGGTGGTTATTGTTGGTGGGCAGCGGGTAATAATGGTGGGGTGGTGATGGTGTGCGTTGGGTGGCGGTAGTGACGGTGATGGGCGGCAGGTAATAATGGTGGGTGGTGACGGTGATGGGCGGCGGGTAATAATGGTGGGTGGTGATGGTATGCGCTGGGTGGTGGTGACGGTGGTGGGCGGCGGATAATAATGGTGGGTGGTGATGGTATGCGCTGGGTGGTGGTGACAGGTGATAATGGTGGGTGGTGATGGTGTGTGCACAATATCAAGTTTACATGATTCCTTCACTTGAATAATCAGTAGTTAACCACATCTATTGAGACTATTGTACATGTGTTTGTATGTATGTATATATGTATGTATGATGTATGTATTTGTAATTGTAATAATTATTTATTATTATATAAACTCAAACATATACTATTGTGGATATTTGTGAAAGAATTCGGAGACTAGCTTGTTTCTCATACTCACTTGTTAATTCAAAGGCAAGTATAGTTAATTAATTATGTCGTTGTTTCCTATCCTCTCTACCAGGCGCCAAAACCCTAATGGACCGTTTCTATTCTACTCTCATCCTCTCCTCATCTTCTCCCACTACCGCCGATTACAGCCCTAGTTGAACAACTAATCGAACAACCCAATCAATTTAATTACTCCTCATTCGAAGTTTGCAGCCCTGGTTAGAATCTTCAATTGAATAAAAATAACATCGTTTGGTGGTAGCAGCTGCCGGAGAAGTTTAAGGGCACCGAAAGAACTAGTACTTTGCCCTTCTGTATGTTTTTTTTCGTTTTGCCCTGTGTATATGTTAGAATTATAGCACCCTAATTGATGAATTGTGAAAAGATAAGTTGATGCATATTAATCTGTGAAAACATTTAGGGGTGTGCAGGATACGTGTTCGACCCGCAAAACCAAATGGAATTAGAAATACTGTCCGGTTCCGGTTCCGGTTCCGGTTCCGGTTCTGCATTTTTTTATTAATTTCCAACTGAATAATATTAAAGTTGCTGCATTTCCCATAAAGCCCAATAACCCGTGAACCCATTCCCGTAAAACCGGATTCAATTCCTGGACCGACCCATTTATAAAAAGGTCTTGTTTTGGTTCGGTCCTACCCATTTCACACCTCTAAAAACATTTTCATCATAAGCTCTTATAGTTAACTATATCAATTTTGCAGTCAGATTCATTAATACGTACATGCTAGAATTGGTTTGTTTGTTTGTTAACTATATCATATGATATTTATGTGGTAAGTTAATTTTAATCACATGGTTTACCATTGTTATATTATCTATGTGATCATTTATGCTTTTGATTAATGCAGGTTGTATATGTTATGACGGGTGGTAAAGATAACCCCAGTGGTGGTCGTGGCGTTGGTAGTGGTCTTCGGAGTGGGAAGACAAAGCAAGCCAGTCATGTTGGTAGTGGTCTTCGCAGAGGTTCTAGTGTTAGTAAAAGTCAGGTGTTGGTGTTGGTAGTGGTCGTGGTGTTGATAGCGGTCTTAGCGGAGGTATTGATCCAACCGCAAGAATGACTTATGTCGTCATACAAGTGGGTCAATAGGAATTGATGAGCACCGTCTTCGCATGGTAAACTGATCATAACCAGAGGTTTTGTTAACTATTTTTACATTTAATACTTATCAAGTACATTACTCATTTTTTGTAGGGAAAAAAGGTGATAAGGTCAAATATAGGTCATTGTTTATTGCGACTCATGCCACTAAAGAGTGCAAAAAGAGATTGCGGGATGGGGAGATTACAGAAAAAGACTTGGACAAGTTAAAATTTTTTACCCCGTGTGCTAAACGTTCATATGTGAGTTATCTTTTATTATTTGTTTGTAATTCTATCAACTTTTAGTACAATATCAAACATTATATTTTAATACCTTGTAGGTCTCGTACATGCAACAACTTCAAAATTTGTACGGAACATGGATTGTGATGATCTTGACGTGTGGGAGAGTTTGCATCCCGAGTGCCAGGGTCGCCCGTTGTTCGGGGTAGGATCTGCTGATCCACTTTTTGTGGTGACTGGGACACCATCCTCTACAACTTGTGGGTCACATGGCAATGCTCAGCAATCACAAGAGGTATCGTTATTATTATTAATTATTATTGTTATAAATATTAATTTAGTATTGTTTTGGCATTGTTGTCGGGCTAGTTGGACTGATTTTTATATATATATATATATTGAATAGTTTATATCTTGAACATATGTTAATAAATGATAAAAAATAGACTTTATTGTTAGTCAATTTTGTTTTTTTGTGCTGGTAACATCGGATTGGGTATGTAAAATGTTAGGTTAGGATTATACATTGTTAGCTGATTTTATATTATTTTTTAGACATCGGAATGGATTTTGTTAGATTAACTCGTTAGTTAATATGTGGATTAATATCCACAAATATGTCTCTTAACATTATTTAAAGTTAATCATAAGAGATCGTTTTGTTTTGTACATGTGTTACAATGTTAACTAAAGTAACACTCTTTGAAGCTTTAATCATGAGAGTCTATTTTGTTGTGTATTTGTGTTATCAACTTTATCAACACACATTTGGTTAATATATATTAATTATACATCTTTTAGCAAATTTTAGCTCCAAAAGGTTCAAGCAAAACTTGAAAATGTGCTAGAGTCCTGAACATCAATACAAGCCCTCTTAGAACAACATGAACATGAGAGGGAAAAAGAATGGGCCAAACGTGAACGAGAGCGTGAAAAGAACGTGTTAAACGCGAAATGGAGCGGGAAAAAGAACATGTCGAACGTGAGGAATGGCAAAAAAGAATGGAAGAAATGTTTTAAAAAATTCACGGACAAGTAAATACCAAGAGGATGGAAGCAAGGTTTAAGTAATTTGCTAACAAGTAGAAAACTTTCGTTTTGTAATGTATTAGTTTTGTATTAAAGAATGAGTGGTCACTTCGGATGCTTGTTATTTTTATTCCAAGATTGTAAACCGGCTTTTCTGGGAATTTTTAAATATTTCAGCAATATTTTACTGCAAAATTTGGGTTTGTAAATTCATTAAAAAAATAATATTCATTTGTAGCAATTTTGTCTCAGCATTTATCCAATTTTGTGGAAAGTTTGTAGCAAAATTTATCAAGGTTTTATAGCAAGTTTTGTAGCAAATCTTTTAAAGTTTTGTGGCAGATTTGTGGCAATTGTTTTTTAAAAATTTGTAGGAAGTTTGCAGCAAATGTCATTAAGCTTTTGTAGGAAGTTTGTGGTAAAGTCCGTTATTGTTTTGTGACAAATTTGTCCCAATCAAGATTTAATTAGCTAACACAATATCTTTACTCATTAATTACTTTTATTAATGTTATTAATAATTTAAGATATTTTTTATAATCGTGACAAACTTGTTGTTAAGTTGTAGGAAAAGGTAAATAAAACTTTTGTGGCAAACTTGTCGAAATTTTAGCGACAACTAAAATTTGTAGTAATTTTGAGGCAAAATTTGTCGCATAATTGCCAGTAACAGGATTTGCCACGGCTTTTTTTTTCTCAAAATCGCTTTGTCGGAAAATTGTGGCTACGAGCCATTTGCCACAATTTTGCTACAAAAACTGCCGTGGCAAATTGACATGTTTTCTAGTAGTGAGAGTTCACGCAAAATATAGGTTCACGCCGTGCGATTTCTCGCATTTCGCGAGATCACACGAAAACCGAGCTTCTCGCAAAGCAGTTACCGAAGGAGAACTAGCCAGGCCCTCAGTCTTGTATACTTATCTTGGCCCATCTTTCGATTTACATTACATCCAACATCGCCCAACGCTATCCCAAAGGGAATGTGATGAGTAGGCTTTCTTCTTTTCTCTTTTTAGCTAAACCCCACACACATTTGGTGATCTACAAGTAAGTAACCATTTGTGACACTATCTGATGGCTCTTTATAATATTATTCCGATGAATAAAAAAACGAAAAATAACAGATCCAGTTTTCTTTGGGTAAAGAATAGATCGCGGAGACTCGGGTGTAGTTGGGAAGATTGGCGATGGTTCCGGTTGTAGCGAGTCGTTGTGTAGAATAAGTTATGGGTGTTATGTCTCTTTTGTGTGACACTGTGTTGGTCTTTTTCTTTTTGTTGGTGGTCTTTGTTTTTGTTGGTGTATTGGTGGGTCTAGCTTCTGGCTAGCGTTTCTT